>NC_133329.1:84756018-84893744 GCF_042186555.1 Aquarana catesbeiana | reverse complement strand
TCTCTCCCCCCCGCTCTCCCCCCTCTCTCTCTCCCCCCCCCCTCCTCTCTCTCCCCTCTCCCTCTCTCTCTCCCCCCCCCTCTCTCCCCCCTCTCTCTCTCCCCCCCCCTCTCTCTCTCCCCCTCCTCTCTCTCTCCCCCCCCTCTCTCTCCCCCCCTCTCTCTCCCCCCCCTCTCTCTCCCCTCTCTCCCCCTCTCTCTCTCCCCCCCTCTCTCTCTCTCCCCCCCTCTCTCTCTCTCCCTCTCCCCCCCCTCCTCTCTCTCTCTCTCTCTCTCTCTCCCTCCCCCCCTCCTCTCTCTCTCCTCTCTCTCTCTCTCTCTCTCTCCTCCCCTCCCCCCTCTCTCTCTCTCTCTCCTCCCCCTCCCCCCCCCCTCTCTCTCTCCTCTCTCCTCCCTCTCTCTCTCTCTCTCCTCTCTCCTCTCTCCTCTCTCTCCTCTCTCCTCTCTCTCTCTCTCCTCTCTCTCTCTCTCCTCTCTCTCTCTCATCCTCTCTCCTCTCTCTCTCTCTCTCTCTCTCCTCTCTCTCTCTCTCCTCTCTCTCTCTCTCCTCTCTCTCTCTCTCCTCCCTCTCTCTCTCTCTCCTCTCTCTCTCTCTCCTCTCTCTCTCTCTCCTCTCTCTCTCTCTCCTCTCTCTCTCTCCTCCCTCTCTCTCCTCCCTCTCTCTCCTCTCTCTCTCTCCCCCTCCCTCTTCTCTCCCCCTCCCTCTTTGGTGATGTCAGGGGCATCTTTTCTGCATTCATCTGTAAATATCTCATTCTCTGTGTTTTGGCAGACCTTGGTGGTGAAGGTGTGTGGAGTTATATTTTCTGTAGTCGGAGGACTGGCTGTGGGCAAGGTAAGTGGTGGGGGCGAACAAAACAATGGGTTGGGTTTTCTCTGAACACAGCAGGTCCTATTAGAGATGTATTTGAATTGTAGGAAAAACAAGTCAAACTCTCACGCATTTGTGCTGCAATCCACTATAAAAACCTTTTGTTTAACAGCCGTAACGGTGTAAACAATGCTTTAAGCTGGCTACAGTCAATGTATAGTAGCCTTTAGATTTACCCACACTGTTATATAAGGACAGTTTGCCTGCAGACGGGATTTGGCATTACATAGTTGTTCATAGATAAAAAAAAAAAAAATTGTACAATCAGATGGTAGTTTGTATGGCTGGATGAAATCAAACCTGTGCTATGCCCATGTAGGGCAAAGCAACAGGTTCACTTTAATGGTGGGGATATAAGCAGTATATATTCCCAGCCCTTTTTCTCCCCCACTCTTAGATCGGCCTCTGTGAGCAAAGAAATGGATCATACTTCTGGGTATGGGGCAGCTTTTGACTAATAACCCTTGCTTTCAAATGGCAGCACTGGTGATTGGCTGTTCAGACTTCCTATTCTGTCACATGGGATCAGGAGAGAATGTACTCAACCTTGTGTAAGCTCATGACCTCCTGCATTAGAATGTGCATCTGAGGAGCATAGCACTTAAGTGAACCTGTTGCTTTGTCCTGCACGGGCACTGTATCTGTTCAAGCAGTCCAGCATGCTGATATTTATATTTTTCTTAAGCTGAAATGAAAAAAGAGCACTGTACCAACTTGTGCTCCCTCTGTATTTAGGAAGGGCCGATGATTCATTCCGGAGCGGTGGTGGCAGCCTGGTATTTCTCAAGGCAGGTCAACATCACTCAAGAAAGACTTTAAGGTAAGCTCTAACTTACAGGAACCAGATCTCGTTCTGTGGCTTTTGTTAGATGTGTTAATCTAATAGAATAGCTTTATGTATACATTTAGAACTTCCTGTGTTGCCCACAGCAGCTACCCTAAGAAAAACTGTTGTGAATCCGATTGGTGTGTTTGACTCAGGTTTTTATATTTTATATAAGACACTTAAAAATGGCAGTAAGGGTCCTTTCACACTGGGGCGGTTTGCAGGCGCTATTGCGCTAATAATAGCGCCTGCAAACCAACTCGAAACAGCCGCTGCTTTCATTCCAGTGTGAAAGCCCCAAGGGCTTTCACACTGGAGCGATGCGCTGGCAGGACGGTAAAAAAAGTCCTGCCAGCAGCATCTTCGGAGTGGTGAAGGAGCGGAGTGTATACCTCTCCTTTACCGCTCCTGCCCATTGAAAGAAATGGGACGGCGCGGCTATACCGCCGGCAAAGCGCCTCTGCAGAGGCGCTTTGCGGTGGTTTTAACTCTTTCTCGGCCACTAGCAGGGGGGTAAAACCGCCCCGCTAGCGGCCGCATACCGACGGTAAAGCGCCGCTTACAATAGCGGCGCTTTACCGCCGACAACGCCCCCACCCCAGTGTGAAAGGGCTCTGACTCAAAACTAGGACATTTTACCTAAGAATAAGAAATGTATAAAGTAACTTATTAAATGGTATATCAGAAAACCATGCAGATGTTTTCAGCTGCATTCCCTACATAATGTTGCTATGGCAGTAGAAGAGAATAGTCCATGTAGCTGAATTCCAGGTATGGATTTTTTTTTTTTTTTAGCATAATTACTTTGGTCCAGTGTAAGTGTATTTGCGCAAAAGCCATGGGATCCCAGCGGAAGCGGAGAATCTCTGCAGTGGTCTTCACCTCTACATTGATCGCTGATGTCTTACAGGTTGCGGGTCAAGCAGCCGCCCTGCTCCATAGTGAACACAAGGGATCGTTCGCATGGCACAGGAACCCCTCACAGAACGCACCACATTTTTCTCAGTTAAGGCAAGGCCGCCTTTTATTGGACTAGGTGGAGACCGTGATGTCACTCTCCACCTTGTAGGGCATAGGACCTAGAGGACGGTGGTGATCAATCGCTGTAGTAGTGGAGACTGCCACAGTGATTTCCATCTTCCACAGATATGGCAAAGTAACTATGCCATAAAATTCATACCTGGAATTCAGCTTTTGTATGTGTTATGTACTCAGTGTATGTATGTTTTGTTTAATCTGTTCAGTAAGTTCAAAAGAATATCTTTTAATTCTGGCAATAATCATGTCAGCTTATCTGTGTTATCTTCATCTGCAGACCGTTATCAGTTCCATTGTTCCCAGCTATCTCTGAGGGCTACAGAATCCTTTTCTCTGTTTTTGCAATAGAGGAGAGGGGCTGGTTATTGTATTCCTGTCCTAGGGTGACAGCTCTGCTCCCCCTTTGATACAATACAGTAAGAGAGCATTGTCACCCTAGGCCAGGAAATGTTGGGCAAGTCATACATTATGAAGTCTTCTTTCCTTCAACACTGAATCCTTCCCGCTGCGCTATTGTAATTATTACAGCGGGAGGTTCTGCAGCTGTCAGAATACAATGATCAGTACTGGCGGTTATAGCCCGTTGGCAGTGAGCAAATGAAAAAACCCCACAGGCTGGTTATACTGGAGTCGATTGATCGACTTCAGTACAACCAGCCTGTCCGTAGATGGATCCAAATTTTAATATGGCTATGGCTGACTTTACAGGTAGCATCATCGGGTGTATACAAAGGACCTAAAGCTTAAACAAATGCAACCATCACATCCAAAGAAAGCTACAATAGATTACATTTGTCTGTTCTTGGGATAGATACACATTTTGGGGGAATTTACTGGAGAATGCAAAATCTGGTGCAGCTCTGCATAGAAACCAATCAGCTTTGTGGTTTTATTTCCAAAGCTTAATTGAACAAGCTGAAGTTAGAAGCTGATTGGCTACCATCCACAGCTGCACCAGATTCTGAGTGCTCCAGTTTTAGTAAATTTCCCTCCTGGAGTCTGTTATCACTCAGTCCTGAGGCCTTACTTGCAGCTTGAAGGACTGCTCACGGGTGTTCACAGCAGGGCTTGTTTGAATGATTATTTTGTGTCTTTGCAGATCTTTGAGTACTTCCGCAGGGACACAGAGAAGAGGGACTTTGTGTCAGCAGGGGCCGCTGCTGGGGTGTCGGCAGCTTTCGGAGCGCCAGTCGGTATGTCTCTCCTTACTGTGTGAAAATCTTCTCAGTAGCTTTGTATATATTGGGGCCTCTTCTGATAATATTAGGAAGTATTTAACTGATCAAATACTTAAAGCGTTTGTAAAGGCAAAAATGAAAAAAAATAATTTTATATTATATTATGTAATAGTTTTGCACAGAGCAGCCCCGCTCCTTTTCTCGGGTCACCCAATGTCACTCTGTCCCCCCGCCGAGTGTCCCCATAGCAAGCCGCTATAAGATAACATAAGACGGAGAGCGCTGCTCAGCCCCAACCCCTTCCTCATTGGCTGCCAATGGCTCCTGCTGCATCTCAGCCAATCATGAGGGAGAGAGCTGCCGCACTCGTGCACATTGCTGGATTGCGATCAAGCTCAAAGTGGTTCTAAGGGCTAAACTAACACAGTACAGCCTCCCCGAATCTCCCCTACCCACCCCTGGTCCCTGCTGTACTTGCCCCATATGATGATGAGCTGTCAGTGCCCGCGCAGCCGGTCTAGCAGTCCGGGGATTTGAAATCCCCCCCCCCCCCCCTTTTTCTCCTGCAGCGCTTCCAGGATGGAGTGAAGCAATTCACTGTGTAGTTGCTGATCCTTCAGAATGGGGAAGGGTGTACAGTGTTAGTCCACCTTTTGCATTTTTTCTGTAAAGGAAAACTAACACTTTAACCACTTCCGCTCCAGAAGGTTTACCCCCCTTCATGACCAGGCCATTTGCGATACGGTGCTGCGTTACTTTAACTGACAGTTGCACGGTCATGCGACGCTGTACCCAAATAAAATGAATGTCCATTTTTTTCCCACAAATAGATCTTTCTTTTGGTGGTATTTGATCGCCTCTGCGGGTTTTTATTTTTTGCGCTATAAACAAAAAATCATTTTTACTTTCTGCTATAAAACACAACCCTGAATATTCACCGGAAGGACAGATCCTAAAGCTGAAACTTGAATGCTTTGGCCACCTAATGTGAAGAGCGGACTCATTGGAAAAGACCCTGATTCTGGGAAACATGGAAGGAAAAAGGAGAAGAGGATGACAGAAAACAAGATGCATAGATAGCATCATTGAAACAATGAACATGAAGTTAAGCAAGCTCCGGGAGGCAATGGAGAACAGAAAAGCCTGGCGCGCTATAGTCCATGAGGTCACGAAGAGTCGGACACGACTAAATGACTGAACACGCACACATAAAACACATCCAATAAAACGATTTTAAAAATATATTTTCTTCAAAAGTTTAGGCCAATATGTATTCTACTACATGTTTTTGTTAAAAAAGTCGCAGTAAGCGTATAGTGATTGCTTTGCTCAAAAGTTATAGCATCTACAAACTATGGGATATTTTTATATAATTTTAATTTACTTATTTATTTTTACTAGTAATGGTGGCGAACGGCGATTTTTATAGCAGGACTGCGACATTGCAGTGGACAAATCGGACACTATGACACTTTTTAAGGGACCAGTGACACCAATACAGTGATCAGTGCTAAAAAATATGCACTGTCACTGTACTAATGACACTGGCAGGGAAGGGGTTAACATCAGCGGCGCTAAAAGTGTTAAATGTGTTCCTAGGGAGTACTTGCTAACTCTGTGGGGGAGGTGCTTTAACTGTGGAAAGACAGAGATCTGTGTTCCTGCTTGGCAGAAACACAGGATCTCGGTCTTCCCTTGTCACAGAACAGTGATCTGCCTTGTTTACATAGGCAGACCGCAGTTCAGCCTCTCTCGGGAACGATCGGCGGGTTCTGGCAGACATCAGATCCGCCGGACCTGCAGATTGGCTCCCGCCATGTCCAATCACAGCCGGAGCGGGTCGCCGGCTGCGCACATGTGCTACCCAGACCCGGAAGTGCAGAATCGTGTACCTGTATGTGATTCTGCGCACAGGAGCCGTCCCCCTAGGTAAAAGTACATGGGGGGGGCAGTCGGCAAGAAGTTGAATAGCAATCCGCACCACCTCCACCCTGCTCTTGCAATGAAAACCTGTCATTTTATTTTTTATTTTTTATTCAGAGCAAAGTGACTACTACTACATTGTTTATCCTGGCCGTCCCCGCCAGGATAAACAACGATTATAGCAGCTGCTTGCGATAATCTGAGGCAAATCCGGCAGGCTAGTTGTACCCAAGTTGATCGATCAACTTGGTAAATTCAGCCTGCCCATTAATGGTTTGAATCGAACAGTATATGTCCGGCCTTACTTTCGGGATGCAGCGCTCGGTGTGAGCAGCCAAGTCCAGACACTTTTTATCTGGGCAGAAAAAAAGTCAGTTAACGATATGTAAGTTCCAAACACTTGCATAGATTGGAGGCTCCAACACACAAATAGAATGGTGGCGGGGGGGGGCAACAAAGGAATCAGTGGGCAGTGAGCTTTTAGGTGAACCTGTTTATATTGCTTTGAACAGGCACTTTAAATTCATAAGTTGAAAAGACCTAACCCCTAATGTTAATCATTAATGCATAAAGTAGATATTCAGGCCAACAGCTGAATACCAAGTTCAATTGCCCTATTATTTTTACTATTATACTATTGTGTCCAGTATCGTTCCTTATTTTAAGATGGAAAGTACTGCTTAGGCATTCATATGATTTACATCCCTCTGCCAACACTGCAAATGCACAAAGGTCACCCTTCTACATTCCAGTTTAGCTATACTTCCAGTTTTACTTTTTTCTGGATTAGCTCCCTAATAACTGAATTGTCACTGCTAATTCATTGTCCAGTGAGCAGTATGGGTACAAAGAAGCCAATGCAGAAAACGTACTGCAAATGTGTTGATTTTGTGATTGTGCAGTGGTGCACACGTGTGTAATTCACACTTTTTTTTGTTTTATGTAGTAATATTTTATATGAATAGTATCCATTTAAAAACTTGACAAACTTTAACTTTATGGTAAATAAGTGAACAAATTGTTCTTTACTTTTAGGGGAAAGCTGGTAAAGGACAGCTATTGATCCCCCTCCCCCCTGATGTTTCCAATTTTTATGCTGAAAATAGGGCATGCTTTGTGTGCTGTCAAGCTGGAATACTTGGTCATCTAATACAGCTTTTTAAACCAGGAGATTTATTTATTTATATCCATAAGCCCATACTGCCATTTTTATAGGCTTTATTTTTGTATTTTCCTGGCAATGGCTTCAATTCTTTTTAGAGCATCTATTTGTGGCCTTGCAGAAATAAAGTTTCTTGGCCTGAGCATATATCTAAAGAGAACCTGTTTGCCTGTTTGCTTAAAGTGGATATAAACCCTCACATATACCCAGTGAATGAACAGCCTCAGATGATACACAGAGGTGAAACAAATCTCCCTACATACGTTTTACATGTATATCTGCTGTCTTCATTTTTATATACTGTTTAGAAAGTGCACATCGTGTTAAATTTTTCACTTCCTCATTCATCTGTAGGAGTGGATTATTGCTATACATTGTGAGACAACAGATTGGAGGAAAGGCGCACACAACCCCTCCCCACACATACAGATGTTGCCTGTGAATAGTTTAGTAGTCTGCTAATCTATTTATAGCAACCTCCCCGATACACACTTCAGGCTCCCTTCTCTGAGAGCTTATCAAAAGTTATCAGGCTGATAACAGAAGAATGGAGCAGGAGAAAGCTACGGGACATAGTGCTCAAATTTCATGAATTGGGTTTACATCCACTTTAAGTATTCCATGCTGAGCATGTTAATAAGTATTCAAGGGCTCCTTGCTTCCTGTTACTACCTGAACTTCAGTTGGGTTTGAGGCGGTGACATTACGGTTACATTTGTTCAATGTGTGTCAGCGTTTTAAAGCTGGAGTCCAGTTAAACGGCTAAATTCTCAACAGAGGTACACTGATTTTACGGTTTCACCTGCCTGGGGTTTTTAGTTCTGTTTGGGCAATCTTGTGATCCAGACACCTCTGGTAAAGTGCACAACCAGGTCATTGACCCTCCCTGCCGACTACTTTGCAGCAAAGCAATAAAGCCTCATCTAGGATCTGGAATTTGACAATCTAAAAGCAGCAGCACTGGGGTGAGGTCATCACTAAACATGATGACCTTGAGCATCCCCAAGCATGATGACCTCGAGCATTCGGAAGCATTAAGACTTTGAGCATTTGGAAGCATGAAGACCTAGAGCATTTGGAAGCATGAAGACCTCGAGCATCTGGAAGCGTGACGACCTCGAGCATCTGGAAGCGTGAAGACCTCGAGCATTTGGAAGCATGAAGACCTCGAGCATTTGGAAGCATGAAGACCTCGAGCATTTGGAAGCGTGACGGCCTCGAGCATCTGGAAGCGTGACGGCCTCGAGCATCTGGAAGCATGAAGACCTCGAGCGTCCGGAAGCATGAAGACCTCGCTCGTCCGGAAGCATGAAGACCTCGAGCATGTTAAATTTGTAAACCAGAAGAATTCTGCAAAGCCTATTGGCTAATACTGCTGCCCCACCGTCTCCTCGTCTAAGCGCAATGCTGGCGGCTACTTATGCTTGTTCTATTTAATTGAAATGTAATTAAAATATTTTCTAGTGAAGTCATAGCTGTATTAAATTAAATTATGCTCCCTTTTACCTGCAAAGGCCCACTTTCGGTATCTTCAAGTTGCTCATGCCTATAGGTGTCAGTTCTTAGGCCAACCGATTTGTATTGGAATATTCAGAACTCGAATCCACCCTTCGGGTGAAGGATCTCGAGAAACCCATGTCTCAGATCTATGGGTCCCTGCTGGTCGCTGCCATTCCCGAGCTGTCCTCCCTCCGCAGGAAATGGGTGGGGGACATACTGGAGATGGATGAAGATGACTGGAGGGAGATTTGGAATTTTCCCTTCTCCCCTCTGGTCTCAGCCAGGGACAAACTGGTCCAATACAAAATCGTACACAGAGTTCATTACACGCCCCACAGGCTGCACCAGATGTCGCCGGCGTATTCTCCGGCGTGCTGGCGCTGCTCCTACCACCCGGGGGACTTTTCACATTTTCTGGGTTTGCCCAGCAATTGTACAGTATTGGAAAGAAGTACTCCAAGTGATCACTAGGATCACTAAGATTAGTATCCCGTATGATCCTAAACATTGTCTACTGGGACTAGTGGACCAAATGCCAATACTCAGAGCTAGGAAAATACTAATATCTCTGTTACTATACTATGCACATAAAGCCACCACGATGACCTGGAAACAGTCATCTCCCCCCTCTGTTAGATTTTGGAAGAGCTTAGTGAATGCCAGTCTGCCCCTCTATAAAGCCACCTACTCGGGCAGGGGTTGTCCCCAAAAATTTGAAAAGGTATGGGCCTGTTGGTTAGATGATAATACCACAGCAACTGATACAGTAACCAATTCCTAAATTAACATTATGGTTATAATATGTTAGCAAATTGACCCAATATCTCTCATTCAAATATCCTGTCAGTTCAATGCAGAGCATGGATCTTCCTGAATTAAACCTCTCCCCCCATTGGGGGTATAGTTAAGTAAGTTTGGTTATGTTGAACGATGTGCCCTGGTGCGGTCTATAGCGGCATCAGAGGATATGCCCCTGCGTGGGCAATGTTTGGCCCCTGTGTGGGTACTTTTTGTGTGACAATATAAAACTTAATAAAAAGATTTTGCAAAAAAAAAAATTATGCTCCCTTTTTTTTTTTTTTTTTTTTTTTTTGTTCCAATGCTTTTTTACATCCTGTAATATAGTTTCCAGGATAAAATAAGGAAAATTTGTCAGGTGTAGTTATTTCTTTGGGAAGTCTGAGAGCTCAAACCACAGCTTCCCCTTGTGACCACAGCTTCCTCCTACCTCAATGACTGATGCAGTTGGGAAAAGGTAGTTAGAAATACTGCCGTCCTATGAAAGTAGCCTGTCATTTAATTAGTACAATCTAGTCTTGCAGAAAATGGAATATTGTAAAGAAGGAAAGTAGGAGTATGCAAGCACAGGATGAGTGCCTTCCAAGTCTTGTTTTTCATGTTCCTATTCAGCTAATGTGACCTCAGTTTTTGGTTATAACGGATAACATTGAAGGTAGTCTGGAGCAGGATTTTCTCCTGATTGGCCGAGCGTTTCAGCCCTTGTGCCCTTAAGAACAGGAAGTGCTGCCTCACTCACAAGGGGAAGATGTCATGAAACCTCTCATAGTGTAGTAGATTTCAATTCTATTAAAAAAAAAAAAAAAGTAAAATTGCACTTGCATCCTTCAGATCATAATCAGACATGAAATGGAAACTAAAAACGATGGGTTGCGCTCCACCAGCGAGACTTTCCAGGACATGTCATTTCCGATCTTTGGAGCGCAATAGCATGAGGGTTTTTCTTACTCTGGGTTTATTAACACTCATTGTGGATGTTGTGCACATTACATTGGATCTTGTGTCATCTGTGTGTGTTCTGTCTTTGTGTTCTGTAGGTGGCGTACTTTTTAGCTTGGAAGAAGGTGCCTCATTTTGGAACCAGCTGCTTACATGGAGAATAGTAAGTGCCCTACACTTTCTGATGGATGTTTTTGTATTATAACCTTCTAAAACTATTGGCAAGTGCCAACGCTATGTGATAAAAGGCACCAGATGGTATAGATACATTACGTTGCCTTTTCCAAAAAATAAAAAATAAAGACAGGCCGTTTAGGGCTGCGTTATGCAGAGAATGCAGGGATCAGGGGTGCTTTGAGCTCAGAATGCAGGGATCAGGAGTTTGTTAGGCTCAGAATGCAGGGTTTGGGGGGGGGGGGGTGGAGGGTGATGTGAAGGGTGGTAGAGGACACTGCTATGGAGGTGACCCTGCCCATAACAGTGTCCTCCGACCCCTTCACATCACCCACCCCCCCCCCTTTCCCCTATAGCAGTAATCTCTGCCTCGCATAGCATAGTCTCCTACCTGTTTCTACAGCAGAGACCGGAAGGCAGCACAGTTCTAGACAGAGGGGCGGAGCTGGCAGAGTCATTTTTCATATTAGCAAGCTGGTGATTGGTTGCTTAGGACCACCCTTTGTCCTAGCAACCAATCACCTGCGGCTAAACATAAAAAGTTCATTTGGCCGGCACCTCCTCCCACCCTCTGTCCTGAGCTGTGCTTCCTCCTGGTCTCTGCTGTTCACTGATCACAGCGGCGGAGGAGGCTGGGGGGCCAGAGGGACAGAGAAGGAGCAGGACACAGAAGGCGCGGCAGAGCGCAGGAGGCTTGAGACTGGAAGGGAGAAGGAACCAGCACATAGACGGGGTCAGCGGCGCAGGAACCTGTTTGCGGTCTACCTGTCACCTGCCTGTGGGCAACGGGTGGATCGCAATCGATGGGTTGCCGACCCCTGCCATAAAGCAATGGTAAAGCTTTAGCAACCTTTTTGGAGCACAGCTTATAATGTATGAATGTAAACCGCTAGAGGACTCCAGCATTAATGTTGATGCAAGAAAACAGTCAGGGAAGACCTCTTCTAACAACCAGATCAAACCTGCAGATCTGAATTATATCGCACAAATTAAAGTGCACTTGTCAGCAGGCTTACATTTCAGGCCCTTTCTTTTGAAAACGCTAGTTGCCTCATTTTTGTTGATTCTTTTGGCTTTAGTGTATTTAGTGGTTGACTCTGAACAAGGAAAGATGAGGACCTCGTGCTGTATCTGAAGTCCTGAATACAAACAGCTAGCCCCATTAGTGACCGCCCACACATTGCTCTTTTAACACATGTGCTTTGAAGTGACACTAAATTAAAATTTTTTATAAATGCAATATGTCTAAATAACTAGAACGTACCTTCTATCTCTCCGTTCTTTTGCTTTTATATTTCAAATGCAAGATTTTTTTTTCTGCTGTTTTCAGACTTCCTCTTCTAGGGTGGCTACATTTGTTCACTCCCCCTTATGCATGTGAATGTAGCCACCCTTTCCTACTCAACCATGGTATACTTGATTTTTCAGATTTAGAACAATTGATGTAAAATAAAATTTAAAGAGGAGTTCCGCCTGGGGGAAAAAAAAAGAAAGGTCAGCAGCTACAAATACTGCGCGATGTCAGCTCCCCAGCCGATTTTTAGGATCGACTCCCGGGTGCTGCTGCCCCGCCGCCATTCCTGGTAAGGGAAACCGGCAGTGGAGCCTTTCAGCTTCACAGCCGGTTCCTTACTGCGCATTAGCTTTGTAACTGGCCCGGCGGTGGATGAAGGAGGAGGGGGCGGAATATCCGAGGGACGGCGCCGTCACCCTGAGGTGGGAAAGGGTACCTGTCAAAAAACAGGTACCCGCCCTCCTCCCCCCTGAAAGGTGCCAAATGTTGCACCGGGGGGGGGGGGGGGGGGGGAGCAGATAAGAGGTTACACTTTTGGGTGGAACTCCACTTTAAGTTTAGTGTCACTTTTAAAGGATAAGTTCACCTTTTAACAAAAAATAATAAATGCGCATATTTTTGCAGGTAAATGTGCATTTACTATTTTGTTTGTTTTTGCAGCCTGTAAAGCATTGCACCCACAATCAGCAGATAGATCGTTGGTACCATGCAAGACTCCTGCAGACCTGTCGGTGTGTCTGTTTGCTCGTACCTTGTATGAGCAGATACTCACTGATGAGACGAATGAATGAACCACCAGAGCGATCGACAGCGCCGTGGTAGTTCGTTGAGAACTAAAAGCCAACAGCCGCAAAGGCTGTCGTGACTTGTATTTCCATTCACGGAGAACTGTGAATAAAATGACGTGACTGGGCGGGCAGAGTCCCACACAGCCATGTTGGTTTCAAAGAGTGACAGCGTGCGCCGGGGGAAGTTGCCAGCCTGCTTTCACTGGGGAGAGGGGAAATGGCTGATAGCTGCAGATGCTGGAACTTGTTCCATGTTCCATCCTAAATATGAGTGGAATATGTAAAACATGTTCCAAAAGCTGAACTTATCCTTTAAGTCCTCATTGTTTTTTTTTTTCAATTTGGGGTTGATTTGCTAAAACTGAGTGCAAAATCTGGTGTAGTTGTGCATAGTAGCCAATTGGCTTCTAACTTCAGCTTCTTTAATTAAGCTTTAACAAAAAAACAAAACAAAAAATGGAAGCTGATTGGTTTAGATGCAGAGTTGCACCAGATTTTGCCCTCTCCAGTCTTGGTAAATGGTCCGCATTGTGTATATAGATTCTTCTACATGTTTTCCGACACAAAAGTTAAAGATATTTGGTGTTTTGTAGATCAGTCTTTGTTTCTAGTAAAATGACAGAATTTTAGCCAGCAGCTTTTGTAGCAGACAGAGCGGACTTTGTTCTGTTCCAGTACTGGAAATGTTTTCAGATGGCGCAGTATCTTGATGCCAGGAGAGATAAACTGACTGATCCTGATCACAAGAATTGGCAAAGGTCTGTTCTTGACCTCACCTAACCCAGCCAAAAGACTGAGAAACAGTGGAACACTGCAGGAATTGCCTGCATAGGTGAAAGGATGACTCCAAGCAGGTAGAGAGAGTGTCTTTTCTGTAAACTTGTGGATAGGAGTCCATACTTTGAAGCGGGGTTCCACTCAAATTTTTAACTTAATCTTACCCCCTTCAGTTAATTGCATAGCTGTTCAAATGCCGCACAAAATTTTTTTTTATCGCTGTAATTACTTTTATATTGTAATTTATTGTGGCACTTCCTGTCTCTCCTCCCATGGGAGTAGGCGTGTTTATTGCCTTTCCCCGGCGCCGCACTGTCTCCTGGGAGCTTAGTGTCAGGCTTCCCAAGATTCAGTGCGGAAACAATGATCATGCGTGTGAACAAGCTGTGAATGAACAGCATTCACCGCATCCTGGAAATCAATGCTTGTGGGCTTCACATGCCCACAAGCAAGATGGAAACAGCCAGCATCACATTTTTTAAGTTATTTTTAACAGACAGAGGTGGAAATATTACATCCAAACTGTGAGTATTATTTTGGGATTAGCAGTGTCTCAATGACCTAAAAAAAAAAAAAGATTGGTCGCCGGACTCCCGCTTTAACACACAAGAGGGAGTGAGCAGAGGGTGGTAACTCAGTGTGATGCTTGCTAGTAGGTCAAAGCTTTGAAATTAAATGTGCAGTGAGTGTGTATAGCATGGCAAGAGTTGGTGGATCACAGATTTGTGCATACATTTACAAATATTTTGGAAGTAAAACAAATCCAGCATGTTCCCAAAATATTTGAGTTTCACATCAGTTATTCTAAAATATTAGTTTGTTTTTTTTTTTTTTTACCTTTTTGTATTTTTTTATTTATTTTTTTTTTATTTTTATTTATTTCTTTTGTTTTCCATCTTCTTTTGTGCCCTGTGCACGCTCCCGATCCTCCACTGATGCACTTTATTGCTACTGGTGTAGAGTGAGAAATACCCTTATTTCTGGTCACAAGCTCCTCTCTATGTGTACTACAGTATCCATAGAGCTGAATTTGTCTGCACAAAGTTGTGTAGCCCATCTCAGGGGCAAGCAGGAGAAGGTGTCTAAATTCACATAGGCCAGGGGGGCATAGGGAGCAAATGAAGCCGCCCTAGAACACTGTGTTTTAAAATCAAAACCTTCACATTATGTACCGTAATGCCCACTTGAAGTCCTAGAAAACTATGCGGTCAGACTTTATACTAACTAACCCTTGTTTTTATTTTCTTACCTCGACTTTCTCAGTTGTGTAGGGTGACTAAATATGACTGTGCAGTCCAATAGGCACTAGAAGAGACTTGGGGGTTGATTTACTAAAGGCAAATAGACTGTTCACATTGCAAGTGCAATTGCTCCAGAGTAGAGATGAGCTCAGGTGTGTTTGGGATCCTAGTCACAACCCACTTGCCCGATCCTGCCAGGAAGCTGTCCCTTCACACCGCTAATCACAGGCAGTGAGACATTTTCCAGTCTGTGCAGCTGCGGACCGGAAAATGACTCGCTGCCTGTGATTAGCGGTGTGCAGTGTCGGCCTCCTGGCAGGATCGGGCAGGTGGGTTGAGACTAGGATCCCAAACACACCCGAGCCCATCTCTACTCCAAAACTTTGTAAATGGGGTAAAGCTTCACTTTGCAAAAATACCCAGTCACTTGTAAGGAAACAAAAAAAAAATTGAATTTTTGCTTGCACATGATTGGTTGATAGAAGTCAGCAGACCTTCACCTAAATTATTAAGCGCTGGAACAACTGCACTTGCAAAAATGCAGTCTATTTACCTTTAGTAAATCAACCCCATAGTATTCTAAAGCATTTCCATGCAGTAGTAAAGCTCATTTAACATTTCGGGACACATGTCTATAAAAAGAGTGTGAGACTTCAATTGGTCTCAATTCTGTTTGTTCCATGGCAATCATATTCCACAGAGCATCTCACAAGTTCAGTGGGAGAATGCTTCCTAAACTATGTATGGTCTATGTCTGCTTTCTGAATCATTAGTTACTTTCAGATTTCTTAGTACTGACACACCAGGCCTTTTGAATGAGTGGCTTGTCAAAAAGTATGTCGTAGGTGAGATTGGAAATGTCAGTATTTACTGTCAAAGTGTGTGGGGTGGACTGGTGCAGTAGAGCAATACCTGGGAGAAAAACTGAGCAGGTATAATGTAAATTTGCAATTTTTGTCTGCAATCACTTATTGGCTCTAATATGTAAAAGTAATTTCAAAAGTAATTTTCTATATCTCAACCACTAGCTGCCCTGTCCAATTCTGAAATTTCTCTCATATTTGTAAAAATCTGCATTTGTTTGCTAGAAAATGACTTGGAACCCCCGAACATTATATATTTTTGAAGCAGAGGCCCTGGAGAATTAAATGATGGATTTTGCAATTTTTATATATAAATGGGCCGGGCATTTGGTCTTTATGCTGCTTGTAAAAAAGTGATTGGGCGGCTGTTCAGCTGCTCTGATCACTTTAACTAAAAAGTCCATTGCTGGAGCTACAGAATGGTATCTGGATGATGGCAGTTAGCTGCAGCCATCGTCCAGATATCACTGCCGCTTCTCGAGGACGCATAAATGCATATGTCAGTCGGGAAGTAGTTAAAGCGTTCTTAAACTTTTTTTTATTTATTTATTTATTTATTTTTAAATGCTGATCAGCAGGGTTTTTAAGTAGGGTCTCTTCTGTCATAAATGGTTCTCCCGGCCTGTCAGAGATAATGGAGACAGAGCCAAGCATGCACAGCTCAGAGTACATTTACCGTTTACGTTACCTCTTTGCGTCGTGGTGCAGTGACTTCCATGCACATGCGCAGGATTGACTCAATCCTGGCCTGCCCATTCGAGCAGCCGAACAATCCATACCTGGAAGGATGACCAGGAGAAGATGGAAGCGCCCAAGTGCTAACAGCTTAGCGCTGAGGGATTTCCTTTGACAGCCAAGTCTTTCATACTGTTCTAATATGTGGTACATACTAGCACATTATGGCATAAACTTCCCTGGGACACCCATTAAAATAAAAAAAATCTGAAAGGTAAGTTTGTCATAATGTGCGGTGTATACTTGCATCCTATGGTATTAACTTGCAGGGGCCCAGCTAAAGGTTCCAATTAAGAACCGATTCAGTCTGTGTTGAGCCATGTAATGCCTTATCCGGTATGAATGGATGACTGCACGGCTGTTCCAGGTACAACTGTTTCTTGTTTTCTGGTAAATTTCATCCTCATTTGTATCCTCCTGCAATGTCTTCCTCATCTGGAGCTATCAAAATGTCAAGTCTCACATCGAGCTATTTTACCCATCCCTTTTTTTTTTTTTTTTTTTTTTTTTATGATTTATGTCTTTTTCTCTTCTTTCACAGTTCTTTGCTTCTATGATCTCCACCTTCACGCTGAACTTTGTCCTCAGCATTTACAACCGCAAACCGGGCGACCTGAGCAACCCTGGTCTCATAAACTTCGGAAGATTTGATACAGATGTGAGTCTGGCCCTCCATGTTTTTTTTTTTTTTTGCCTATATGGTTGGTCTGTAGTTAGTAGCCTGGCTTACAGACTCTGCCTTACCTTCTTACAGTCATTTATGTTTAATATTTTGTGTAAGATCTAAAAAGTCAGTGTGTGACTTATCAACTCTACTGATTTATTATTATTATTTTGCAGGATTTTTATAACGCCAACAGTTTATGCAGCACTTTACACTAAAAAGGGGGACAGTACAATTACAATACAGTTCAATATAGAAGGAATAGGTGAGCCCTGCTCATGGAACTTACAATATAAAGCAGGGATATGCAATTAGCGGACCTCCAGCTGTTGCAGAACTACAAGTCCCATGAGGCATAGCAAGACTCTGACAGCCACAAGCATGACACCCAGAGGCAGAGACATGATGGGACTTGTAGTTTTGCAACAGCTGAAGGTCCGCTAATTGCATATTCCTGATCTAAAGGAGGGGGAGGTGGTACAAAAGGTAATGGCTGCAAGGGATGATCTGATGGAGGTGTCTCAAGTACAGTTTTTAGATGGAGGTGGGGTAAATTTCCCTGAATAAGTGAGTTGATAAACAAAATAATGTGGACCTTACTGGATATACTTATTTCAAAATTTTATAGTTTAGAGCAGAACTAAACTTACCTGCACTTCAACGATGCAACATCAGCAAGCTTCCTTGCTGGAGCTGATGTTTTCACCTGGTCGTCTTCCATGTCCTGTGTGTTGTGTTTTTTTTTTGGGCTTTTTTGATTGGCCAGCTTGGGGTGCTGTAACTCCTGCACACATTAAAGAGGAAGTAAACCCTCAGCAAAAAAACGAAAAAACAAAAACCCTGCAAGACAAAGGCATAATTAGCTAGTATGCATAGCATACTAGCTAATTATGTATTACTTACCTCAGATCGAAGCCCCCGCATCGGTCCACGTTTCCCCCTCCGACTGCTGACATGTTGTCCCGGAGTGACTTCCGGGTGTCGCGGCTCCGGCGCTGTGATTAGCTAGAGCTGCAATGACGTCACTCCGCACATGCATGTGGGAACGGCACAGTACAACTGAAGCAACAGCAATATAGCGCCATTGCTTCAGTTGTCTTAAGTGCGCATGTGCCGCATGACGTCGGCGCATGCAAATACAGGGATATCTCCTAAACCGTGCAGGTTTAGGAGATATCCTTGTTAGCTACAGGTAAGCCTTAATATAGGCTTACCTGTAACATTAAGTTGTAAACAAGGGTTTACAACCACTTTAATGGGAGTTAATTCATCCCAGCACTCAGGCCATGTTTGATATCAGGTGGTTGAGAAATGCTGAACAGACATTTTGGGGAAGATTTACTAAAACTGGAGCAGACAGCATCTGGTGCAGCTGTGCAGAGTAACCAATCAGCTTCTAACTTCAGTATGTTCAATTAAGCTTTGTCAGTCAGCCTATTTACATCCGGGCAATTTGACATGTCAAATCCCATGCCAAATCGCAGCCTATTGCCGACAATGGCACCATCCGCATCGGTGCGACACCCACTTTGCGGCGCCACCCCGATTTTCCAGAAGTAGTTCCTGCACAACTTTTGGCGACTTCGGGGGTGATTTCAGTAGACATTTGTGAATGAACCCGCACAGATGTCTTTCAAATCCTCCCAAACTCGCACTGAAATGCAGGTTCGAAATTGTGCAAGCTTAGCTGAACTCGCACGATTTCAAACCCGTCTTCAGTGTGAACGAGGGGTGAAACCTGGAAGCTGACTGGTTTCTATGCACAGCTGCACCCGATTCTGTGTGCACCCGTTTTAGTAAATTTCCCTCTATATGTCTCTTCTCCAAGTCTCGACCAATAAAAAATAAAAATCACTGTTGCCTCCCGCCCGGCATCTTTCGTTTAACAATTTTGGGTAATCTGACAGGCGCCAGTTGTGGCGAGTGCACTGGAAAGGGTGACAACGCTGCTGTCAGATTTACAGACAGGTATTGGGAGCAAACTTCTCTTTTCGGATGCAAGTTGTGATGCAGGGATTGGGGAGCTTAGAGAATCCTGTTTTTTTTGTTTTTTTTTTTGTTTTTTTTGGGGTTTTTTTTTCTCAAACGAAGACACACAGATCTTTGTTCTTCCTTCCACTGAATGAACAATTACTTCTGCATGTGACATAATGAGGTTAGTAAATTATGGAGAGAAATGCCACAATTCTTTTATCTCTCTAAAATCTCTTTGTGAGAAAAAGTCAGGAGTGAGTCTCATGATCCTAATAACATGCATGTCCTGGTGGTCTCATGGCTCATCCCCCCCTCTGAAGAAAAATGGAAGCCCATAAGGTTTTGGAATAATGTGCGTGACCACAGAATGAATTATTGTTTTTGGGCATGCTTGAACATCCGATAGCTGCTGATTGCAACCCTTTCCACAGTAGTGTTCTGTGTTTGTGTGTGTGTGTGTGTGTGTGTGTGTGTGTGTGTGTGTGTGTGTGTGTGTGTGTGTCCCCAAGAGAAAAGAAATCCAGTAATTCCAATATAATTCCCCTTCCCACCACTATGTGCATATAGCAGTGGAAGGCAGTTTAAAGTGGACTTAAACTCAAAATGGTGAACATTTGCCATGTGGTAAGCAACATCTTGAATTGATATACTTTACTGTGTAAAAGTTTTTAGGCAGGTGTGAAGAAATGCTAAAAAGAATGCTTTAAAAAAAAAAAAAATCAATTCACAAAACGCAAAGTAAGCAAAGAGAAATCTAAATCAAATCAATATTCGGTGTGACCACCCTTTTGATTCAAAATGGCATCAATTCTTCTAGGTACACTTTTTCACACAGGCTTTGAAGGAACTCGGCAGGTAGGTTGTTCCAAACCTCTTGGAGAACCAACCACAGATCTTCTGTGGATGAAGGCTGCCTCAAATCCTTCTGTCTATTAGCCCCTGTTCACACTGGAGCGACTTTTCATGGGGTCGCATTCTATTGCCGGCAATCGCACTGTTTAAATCGGTGCGACGCCGACTTTGCTGGACCGCATGTATATGAAAGTGGTACATGCACTATGTTTGGCGATTTCGGATGCAACCTGAATAGATGTCTGCATGAAGCCACACACGAAGTTGCACTGGCATGCAATTTCAGATCAAGTCGCATGATTTCAAGCTGTCGTCAATGTGAACAGAGGCTTAATATAATCCGAGACAGACTCGATGTTGAGATCAGGGCTCTGTGGGGGCCAGACCATCACATCCAAACCAGGACTCCTTGTTCTGCTTTACGCTAAAGATAGTTCTTAATTACATTGGCTGTATGTTTGGGGTCGTTGTCCTGCTGCAGAATACATTTAGGGTCAATCACAAATCTCCCTGATGGTATGGCATGATGGTTAAGTATCTGCCTGTATTTCTCAGCATTGAGGACACCATTGATCGGGCAATGTTCAGGACCGTAGAGGCAGTGATCAGCCAAGGAAACCTAATTCAGCAGGTGAGACACCTCATGCTTACTTCCTTTTCGAGCAGCCGTGCCATCTACACAGAACTGGTAGAAACCAGCGGGATCAAGGTACAGCCATCTACTGTCCGGAGAAGTCTGGTCAAAATTGGTCTTCGTGGAAGAATTGCAGCCAAAAAGCCATAACTCTGACATGGAAACAAGGCTATGAGACTCAACTAGGCACAAAACCATAGGAACTGGGGTGCAGAAAAATGGCAGCAGGTGCTCTGGACCGATGAGTCTAAATGTGAAATATTTGGCTGTAGCAGGAGGCAGTTTGTTGGCGAAGAGCTGGAGAGCGGTACAATAATGAGTGTCTGCAGGCGGCAACAGTGAAGTATTGTGGAGGTTCCTTGTAAGTTTGGGGCTCCATTTTTGAAAATGGAGTTGGAGATTTGGTCAGGATCAATGGTGTCCTCAATGCAGAGAAATACAGGCAGATACTTATCCATCATGCCATACCATCAGGGAGGTGTGTGATTGGCCCTTAATGTATTCTGCAGTAGGAAAATGATCCCAAACATACAGCCAATGTCATTAAGAACTATCTTCAGCATAAAGAAGAACAAGGAGTCCTGGAAGTGATGGTTTGGCCCCCACAGAGCCCTGATCTCAACATCAAGTCTGTCTGGGATTACATGAAGAGACAGAAGGATTTGAGGCAGCCTATATCCACAGAAGATCTGTGGGTAGTCCTCTAAGATGTTTGGAACAACCTACCTGCGGAGTTCCTTCAAACACTGTGTGTAAGTGTGCGTAGAAGAATTGATGATGGTTTGAAGGCAAAGGGGGGTCACACCAAATATTGATTTGATTTAGATTTTTCTTCTGTTCGCTCAGTTTGCATTTTGTAAACTGATCAAAATAAACTAACACTTCTGTTTCTGAAAGCATTCTTCATTTACAGCATTTTTTTCACACCTGCCAAAGACAGCACAGTAGTGTGTGTGAGTGTGTGTATATGAGGGGTCTTCAAAACGTTTCCGCACTTTTTTTTATGTTTAATGGAATTTTAAAAAGTGCAGAAACTTTTTAAAGAACCCTTGTATTATCTCTTGAAAAGTCGAATTTTTGCCTTGAATTCCTCCTGAAACAAAAGGAGTATTCTAGGCACTTCTGTTTTGTAAGAATGCAAAAAATGACGTTGCGCAAACTCTCTAATATAGTGTGTCTCGTAAATTCTATATATAATTTCATAAACTGTGGTATGTACCATAACATATTAAGTGCATAACTATACCGCAGTCCATTTAAAAGTGCAGGTAAATATCTTTCAAAGTATGTGACAGTTCATTTTCCAGCAATGATGTGTCTGAAATAATCACTTATTTCCAAAGTGATTCTCATGTGAACATATATAAATATAAATGATACGGTGTATTTTCACCTCCTTGTGACACCTCTGTACTCCCAGACCTCTCATCTTGGTGAGTAATCCGATGCACTTTTTGATTATACGGAATCTCAGGGTGATGTTTTGCCACTCCTATTGATGCTAAAGGCGCTATTCCACCAGCCCTAGCCTGGATCCAGATCTTTCTGATGCGTTTGGATGTATTGGGATATTCCCTGGTAGTGTACCCTTTAAGGATCCGTCCACCACGCAGCATTCATATATTAACCACTACTGGACCAAGCCTATTCTTGACACTTGTTTACAAGTTAAAATCAGTATTTTTTGCTAGAAAATTACTTTGAACCCCAAACATATTTAATATAAATATATATGTATGTATGTGTGTGTGTGTGTGTGTGTGTGTGTGTGTGTGTGTGTGTATGTATATATATATATATATATATATATATATATATATATATATATATATTTATATTAGCAAAGACTCTGGAGAATAAAATGGCGATCTTTGTAATATTTTATGTCACGCGGTCTTTCAAACGCATTTGCTCTCGCTCTAATGATTGCGGCGATGCTTCATTTGCAATTTGAACGCGTATACATTTGCGCGCACGACCTGCGTATGTGGTTTCTTTAGTGCGCGGGGCGCTTTAAACATTTTTTTTTTTTTTTTTTAATTACTATCCCCTTCCCGCCGCGCGTACGCAGATGTGCGTACTCGGCTTTCGGGGGTTATACTGGGATGATGCTCGCAACTGCAGGTACCATTTTTTAGAGCCGGCGATCGGCTTTCCGGGTATAACAACTGATGCGGCTAAAAGCCGCTCGGCTGTTATACCGGGGGAGCAGGAGGGGACCTCCCGCCGCTCTTACCGGGCCTCCCGTTCCATCGGGGGACGCGATGACCAATCGGCGGCTGGGGACGGACTGGTCATGAGGTCACTTCCTGTTTACTCAGCTGCCAATGGCGCCGGTTTTAAAAAAAAATATACAGTATTCAGAATTGCTGAAATCGGTGATCTGAATACTTTGAAGTGGAAAGGAGGGATCGGGGGGTTTCAGACCCCCTGATCCCTCCATGAAGAGTACTTGTCACCATCTATTACCGTCACAAGGGATGTTTACATTCCTTGTTACAGCAATAAAAGTGATCAATTTTTTTTTTTTTTTTTTTAAACAGTTTACTAGTATAAAAATAAATAAAATAAATCAGAAAAAAAATTTTTTTTTTTAAAGCGCCCCGTCCCCGCGAGCTCGCGCAGCAAAGAAAATGCATACGGAAGTCGCGCCCGCATATGTAAACGTTGTTCAGATCACACATGTGAGGTTTTGCCGCGATCATCAGAACAAGAGCAATATTTCTAGCGCTAGACCTCCTCTGTAACTCTAACCTGGTAACCGTAAAAAAATTTTAAAGCGTTGCCTATGGAGATTTTTAGGTACCGTAGTTTGTCGCCATTCCTCGAGTGCGTGCAATTATAAAGCGTGAGATGTTTGGTATTTATTTTAGTCGGCATAACATCATCTTTCACATTATACAAAAAAAATTGGGGTAACTTTACTGTTTTTGTTTTTTTTAAAATTCATGAGTGTCCCTTTTCCCAAAAAGTTACGTTTAAAGCACCGCTTCACACATACCGTGTGACATAAAATATTGCAACAATTGCCATTTTATTCTCTAGATTCTCTGCTAAAAAATATATATGTTTGGGGGCTCTAAGTAATTTTCTAGCACAAAATATGGATTTTAACACCAAATAAACACCAAATTTCAAAAATAGGCTTAGTCATGAAAGGGTTATTTATTTATTTTTTACACTCTCTTTTAAAAAATAAAATAAAAAATCTGATCACTTTTATTGCTGTCACAAGGAATGTAAACATCCCAAATCCCTCCTTTGCACTTAAAAGTATTAAAAATGCCAAAATCGGCATTTTGGAATACTAGGGATTTTTTAAAATCGGCGCCTTTGGCTGCCGAGTTAACTGGCAGTGATGACGTGACGTCGCTTCCGGGTTTTTACATCAGAGAAGCCTATTCCTATTCAGGCTTTGTTTGGAACTCCGGCCAGCCAGCAGACGTGCGGCTGGTCGCTCGGGTGTCCCGGTGATGCTGGAACGCATCAGAAAGATCTGGAACCGGGCTAGGACTGGTGGAATAGCGCCCTAAGCATCAATAGGAGTGGTGGAACATCACCCTGACATTCTGTGTAATCAAAAAGTGCATTGGATTACTCACTAAGGTGAGTGTTCTGGGAGTACAGAGGTGTCACAAGGAGGTGAAAATACACTGTATCGTTTGTATTTGTTCACATGAGAAGCACTTTTATTTGGAAATACGTGATTATTTCAGATACTGCATCATTGGAAAATGAAGTCACATACTTTGAGAGATATTTACCTGCACTTTTAAATGGACTGCGGTATAGTTATGCACTTAATATGTTATGGTACATACCACAGTTTATGAAATGTATATATGATTTAACAAGACACACTACTATATTATAGAGTTTGCGCAATGTCATTTTTTGCATTTTTACTGTTTATACTTGTGTGAACACAGTGGGAGGTTGCAGCGACTTGCCTAAGTATTATGTTTTGGTGTTTTTTTTTTTCATCTTCTTCATTTCTTCACCTTATCTGGACAGGTTACGCAGAGGTACATACCGGTATTCACCTTTTATCACTTCTGTTTTGTAGCCTCATAACTGTATATCTGCATTGTGAGGTCATCTAAGGCAGTGTTTCTCAACTCCAGTCCTCAGGGCGCCCCAAGAGGTCCTGTTTTCAGGCTTACCATTGTTTTGCACAGGTGATTTGATCAATTTCACTGCCTTTCTAATTACTACAGCTGTTTCATCTGAGGGAAATCCTGAAAACATGACCTCTTGGGGCGCCTTGATGACTGGAGTTGAGAAGCACTGATCTGAGGCACCAGTCTGCTAGTCTTACCAGATTTGGAGTGAGGTTTGGTGATGTCACAACTGTACTGCTTTCTCTTCTCCTTGCTGGAGAGGAAGCTGTACCTGAGGACCTGCAGTGCAAAAATCTCCTTGCTTTTGTGTCATAATGCTTTGGCTCTGTGCTTTCTAAACACCACCTGCTTTTTTTCAATTCTGCCTCATTAGTCATTGAGGGGAATATCTAATATCAGGAAGCAAAGCCCCACTTCTCTACCAAGATGGCCATCTCCCCACAGAAGCACAGTGCAGAACAAGGTGGGGCAAGTCAATAATAGGGAAAAGATAAGGGAGACCACAGTCAAAACTGGTGACTAGTCATTTATCCTTGGCTACCCTTTTTTTTGTTTTGTTTTTTTGGGCAAAAATTTAGTGCTGGTTGTTTTTTATCCCTTTTCTTTCAGGGTATGTTAAAAAGCATCCTGTGATCAAGAGGTAAAGCAAGCTTACAGTTGCACCAGCAGTTGTGAGCTTGGTACTGAATTTTAAAACTGGTGATGGACTGTTTCAAAGGGTTTCTGAAGGTTAGCCCCCCCTCTTGTGATAGCAATATTTTTTTTTTTGGTGCCTGTGTCTTAGTGGGGAGATTTCTCTTCACTTCCTCTCCCAGAGATACAACAGGAAGTGAGATCAAATCTCTCTAGAGTGAGGTAAATTTCTTCCCCCCTCCTTCCGGTTGTCCCTGGAAAGTAGGATGTCCCTACTGGAAAAGTCCCTTTTTTTTTTTTTTTTTTTTAATTTCCATTTTATTGACAATGACTTGAAGAAACGCTAAAAGATCTTTTTCAATGTGACTGTATGCTGTAAAAGAGAGAGAATGCTCATTTTCTCATCCATTGCTGTGTTTGTTGATTGGCAGGAAAACAGCTACAAGTACTTTGAACTTCCGATCTTTATTGCCATGGGAGCAGTAGGTAAGGAAGACCTTTTAATACTTAACAAAATTTTTCATCTTCATTATTAATTATGCAACTATTATTGTTTTCTTTTCCGTATCAGAATACCAGTGTATTTAAAACAGCATATGAAGCACAATTACATTTATTATGACACCTATATCTCAAATGTTCATATACCTTTCCCATTATGCCTCTCTTTATCCTTTCTTGACAGGAGGCATGCTGGGAGCGCTGTTTAATGCCTTGAACAACTTGTTGACAGTGTTTAGAATCCGGTAAAGTGATGTGTTCCTCCTTGTTGTTTTTTAATTCCCTTTGTTGTCCATGTACATGTTTTGGTCTTCTTGTGTTTGACACCCTGGTGATGCAGCCTTTTTATTCAGATGCTTGGATTAGGGACCTTCAATTGTAAGCTCCTTGAGGACAGGGGCTGATGGTAATGTACAGATATAGAGTATGTAAAGCACTCCATAAACGCTGTATATAAATGCCTGTAGTAATGTTATGACCTCCTGCTTCAGGGTGGATGTCCGATTAGGAAGATTGCTATTCTCAGTTGGTAGAATTTGTTCTTTAGGTTATTACTAAACAAGTAGTTGTGCTGCAGAACTTTTAGAGACGTTCGAGATTGCAAAAAAAATATTTCCACTTCTCTAGGTGGATGCAGCATCGGTCCCACGCTGCTTTAAATACGGAGAACTGAGCGATCAAAGACTGCTGATTGCTCAGATCTCGGTCTTCAGTGAGCAGAGCGACAGACAATCACTGGCTCTCTATTCTGCCTACTAGAGCGCTGGGCTGTGGAGGGGGTGGGAACAGCTCGCTGAGCCAGCTGCCAGTCCAGGCATCTGATAAAGCCTTACTGTAAAGTTGGGATTACCTCCAGAGCCTGGACCTAGTCCACGACCTCAGCCAGCAGCGGACCTTAGCCTGCTGTCAGCTGAAAAGGGGTCACAGAAGTGCAGAACGCAGTGCACTTCTGTGAGCCATAAGAGTAGTGGAGCCTTACTTTTTCCTTTTTAATTCTCCACATTTTAACACAGTTGTCATTGGCTTACTAGAAATAGGTGACTTTAAATGTGCCCCCCCCCCCCCCCCCCAACATTCCCAAGGGCTTCACATTATATTCAGCATATGTCTAACTTGCTTAAAGAGACTGGGAGATTTGTTGCAGGTGACTGACTTGCTAAAGTAGACTGTCAGAGACTGGGAGACAAGTTTCAGGGTAAGGCCAGGGACTCCTTGTCACAGGAGGCTGGAATACTTGCTACAAGAGACAGACAAAAACTGAGACTTAGGCTGCTTTCACACTGAGGCGCTTTACAGACGCTATAGCGCTAAAAATAGTGCCTGCATAGCTCCTGTAAAGAGTGTCTCCTGTCACTCCAGTGTGAAAGCCCGAGTGCTTTCACACTGGAGCGGTGCGCTGGCAGGACGGTAAAAAAAAGTCCTGCAAGCCGCATCTTTGCAGTGCTGTAGGAGCGGTGTATACACCGCTCCTAAAGCGCCCCTGCCCATTGAAGCAGCGGCGATTTGCGGGGTGTTTTAACCCTTTTTCGGCCACTAGTGGGGGGTTAAAAGCGAAAACTATGGTAAAGCGCCGCTAAAAATAGCAGCGCTTTACCGCCGATGCCCCCAACGCCTCAGTGTGAAAGTAGCCTTACTGCGAGAAGCATTCAGGGACTGGGGGACATACTGCGGGAGACTGTTGGACACTTGAAGACTTGTGTACTACAGGTGGCAGTCGGGGACTGGGAGACTTGTTGTAGAAGATGGTCAGAGACTGGAAAGCTTGCTCCAGGAGGCAAAGACTGGGAGATTTTTTTTTTTTTTTTTTTTTTTTAGGCATAGGTCAGGGATTGGTAGACTTGCTACAGGAAACATCCATGACCAGGAGGCTTGCCGCAGGACACTGTCAGGGACTGCATGTGACAGAACATATCCAAATTAATGCCACAAGTCTATGCTCTCTGCGCAACTTTTCTAAATTATTCTGACCACCTCAGTAACAGAGGACCTGTCTAGTACTAGTCCTTCCATGTCACGGGTCACTTTTTTGCAAGTTTTGGGATAAAAATGGGGGAGGGGGTTATATATTCTTTGGTTTTTATTTCTGCCCGTGGCCCTATTCCACAGAGGTAAAAACACCAATGAATACCCTTCTTTTTAAAGGAATGGGGATTGATTAGATCCACACATGCAATGTGTATAGGTGACCCAGAGAAAATACAGGTGATACTCGAAAAATTTGAATATCATGCAAAAGTTCATTTATTTCACTAATGTAACTTAAAAGGTGAAACTAATATATGAGATAGACTCATTACATGCAAAGCAAGATAGTTCAAGCTGTGATTTGTCATAATTGCGATGATCATGGCTTACAGCTCATGAAAACCCCAAATCCACATTCTCAGAAAATTGGAATATTACATGCAATCAATAAAACAAGGATTGTACATAGAACAATATTGGGCCTCTGAAAAGTATAAGCATGCATATGTACTCAGTTTGGGCCCCTTTTGCAGAAATTACTGCCCCAGTGCGGCGTGGCATGGAAGCGGCCTGTGGCACTACTGAGGCATTATGGAAGACCAGGATGCTTCAGTAGTGGCCTTCAGCTCTTCTGCGTTGTTCGGTCTCATGTCTCTCATCTCTCTCTTGGCAATGCCCCATAGAGTCTCTATGGGGTTCAAGTCAGGTGAGTTTGCTGGCCAATCAAGCACTGCAATCCCACGGTCATTGAACCAGGTTTTGGTGCTTTTGGTAGTGTGGGCAGGTGCCAAGTCCTGCTGAAAAATGAAGTCCGCATCCCCATAGAGCTTTTCTGTGGAAGGAAGCATGAAGTGCTCCAAAATCTCCTGGTAGACAGCTATGTTGACCCTGATCTTAATGAAGCACAGTGGACCAACACCAGCAGATGACATGGCTCCCCAAATCAACACAGACTGGAAACTTTACACTGGACTTCAAGCATCTTGCAGTGTGTGCCTCTCCATTCTTCCTCCATACTCTGGGAGCAAAATTTGCTCTCATCAGAAAAGAAGACTTTGGACCACTGAGCAACAGACCAGGTCTGTTTTTCTTTAGCTCCTGTTGTTCAAGAGTGGCATGACAAGAGGAATACGACATTTGAATCCCATGTCTAGGATCCGTCTGTGTGGTGGCTCTTGATGCACCGACTCCAGCCTCAGTCCACTCCTTGTGAAAGTCCCCAACACTTTTGAATGGCCTTTTCCTGACATTCCTCTACAGGCTGCGGTCATCCCTGCTGCTTGTGTACCTTTTTCTTCCATACTTTTCCCTTCCACATAACTTTCTATTAATGTGCTTTGATACAGCACTTTGGGAACATCCAACTTCTCTTGCAATTACCTTTTGAGGCTCTCCCCCCTTATGGAGGGTGTCAATGATGGTTTTCTGCACAACTGTCAGGTCAGCAGTCTTTCCTGTGATTGTGATTCCTACTGAACCAGACTGAGAGACCATTTAAAGGACATTTAAAGGCTCAGGAACCCTTTGCAGGTGTTATGGCTTAAAGTGGTTGTAAACCCTTACAGACCACTTTGACCTACAGGTAAGCCTAGATTAAGGCTTACCTGTAGGTCCAAGAAATATCTCCTAAACCTACACGGTTTAGGAGATATTTGCAGAAAGACAGGCACCGCTGTCTACGGCGCATGTGCCGTAGACAGCGGCGTGCATGCGCACCTGATCATGCCGCTGCTAACGGCAATTTGCCGTTAGTGGCGGCTCCCGTGCGCATGCATGGGAGTGACGTCATCGCGTCTCCGGCCAATCACAGCGCCGGAGCCACGATACCCAGGAAGAAGATGGATGTAGCAGAGGGGACAGCGGTGACATCGCAGGCTCCTGTGTCAGGTAAGTGACACAGTGCATAGTAGCCCATTATGCTTTACCTTTGCAGGGAAACAAAGAGGAAGTAACCCCATCAGGGTTTACTTCCTCTTTAATTAGCTGATTAGAGTGGGACACTTTGAGCCTAGAAGATTGTACCTTTTCACAGTATTCTAATTTTCTGAGATTGTGGATTTGGGGGTTTTCATGAGCTGTAAGCCATAATCATCCCAATTATGACAAATCACGGCTTGAACTATCTTGCTTTGCATGTAATGAGTCTATCTCATCTATTAGTTTCACCTTTTAGGTTGCATTAGTGAAATGAACCTTTGCACGATATGCAAATTTTTCGAGTATCACCTGTATATTTAATTTTTGTTAAATTGGAGCTTCACTACTACAGATGTGACTGCTGACCATTTTTTTTTTTTTTTGCTTCTACTTTTTGTTTTTACTATTAACCTCCTGCTAAATGACTTTACCTTCTAGCTGTAATAGGAGGAACGTCATTAATTTCTTTCTTCCTGAGTGAATTAGTGTGAGTTTTCATTCATGTCTTTGTTTTGCCAACAATTTTCCCGGCAGTATGTCATTGTCTTTTGGGTAATTCGAGAATTTCATGTGCGTGAATGGATCTGCTAGAATATACATAGTGTATCCTGTGATGACAGCATGAGTGGGTGTAAATGGCATTCACATTAGTAATATTGACTGCTGTGAAATATAATCTAGATGATGAAATCAGATGTGCAGTTAAATTGTCTTTCAGCATTAGCATTTTGCTAAAGTTGATCTGTACTGTGAAAGCTGTGCCCAGAACAGAGAGGAAGAGGGAAAAGGGGCTAGTCACTAATATTGCCTGTGCTCACCCTTCAGCTGATTTGTTCCCATTACTGACTTTTACTGTACATTCTTCACTGTCTCTACTGTATTTACAGACAGGGCTTTGTTTGTTTCATCGATCCTCACACTTTTAAGCACCTGCCAACCAGCAACGTTTATAGACCCCAGATCTCTCCATAAACCGTATCTTTCACATACCTCTTGCTGTCACTATGATGTTTACATTCCTTGTGACAGCAATAAAAGTGATTACAATTTTTTTTTAAAGCGAGAGTGTAAAAAAATAAATAAAAAAATAAAAAATTTTCAAGTTCCCCAGTCCCCCTGTGCTCGCGCTCAAAGACAACCGCATGTGTCGGTCCCGCACACGCACAAACTGCGGTCGTCCCACGTGTGAGCTTTTAACGCGTCGCCTATGAATGGTAAAATTTACATTGTCGCTGTTGCACGGGCGTGCACAATTTTAAAGCGTGACATGTTTGGTATTCGTTAAAAAAACGAGTTATGCATTATGGTTTTTTTTTTTTTTTTTTTACATTAAAATTAAAGTGTATTTTTTTTTTTTTCTAAAAAAAAAAATTGTGTTTGATAAACTGCAATTACTGTGTGACAAAAAAAAAAAATGCAGCACCCACCAATTTATTCTCTAGGGCCCCTGCTTCAAAAAACCTATATAATGTTTGGGTTTTGAAGAGATTTTCTAGCAAAAAATACCGATTGTTACATGTAATCAAAAAGTGCCAGAAAAGGTCTTGGGGGTCAAGTGTTTTGAACAAATCCATATCTAACCCCCCCAAAAAAAATTGCTGTTTTATAGAATTTAGTGCGTCTAGGCATTTACCCTGAAATATTTACCTTTTTCTCTTGAATTGCTCCTGACATGTCTGTGTCTAGGGCTTCATAGATTTATATCTGTAGTATGTAATTTATATATTTTAAAATCGAGAATGAGGGAACGTTAAAGGTGCCGTAACACCTAGATCATAAAAAAAAACATTTCTTTGTTGTGCTTTCAATAATAAAAAACACTATACAAATACTGCATGCAAATACTGTTGAATCCTTAAAACCAACAGAGAATATCCAAATACAAATTCTCATGTTGTTGACCAATGCTCTTCACTTGACATGTTTCGCCAATCGACTTCTTCAGGAGCCACAAAGCATTATCTTTTTTTTTTTTAATTGGAAAACCAACTTTATTGAGAAAATATATGCTTGGTACATAAAATAACATAAGCCAACATGGCCAAAACAGTAATATATACATGAGCACATTAAGTAATCTACATGATATAGGGTGACATATCCACCGGACATGAAGCCGGTACATAATAGAGAAGAAGGGGGAAAAGGGGGGAGAGGAGAGAAGAAAATAAGGGATGAACATGACAACATTTCAAGTACATGTTTCACCATCCTCCAACCATCTGTTCCAGACCTGCTCTTATTTAAGCGGGCATCCTCTATGTACATAAATCAGCTTCTTATATGGGAGAGTGTCATTGATTTCTTTTTTCCAACACTGGATTGTAGGGGGTAGGGCCTGCATCCAATTACGGGCAATCGCTTTTCTCGCCAAGAATAGCGTTTCATATAAAAAGGTACGGAGGGGTTTGTCAGCATCTAAGTCAGGTAGCAGACCGAGTAGACACATCTTAGGATCTAGGGTAGCCGGAGAGCCCATTTGATCATGCAGGAAGCGTATCACTTGTATCCAATATGCTTGGATAGTTGGGCAGGACCATATAAGGTGATAGAAGGAGCCCGGGGTGTGGTTGCATAGTCGGCATCCTGGATTATACATGGGTTTGAAACGCACTAACCTCTGAGGAGTCAGATATGTCCTATGTATAATATATAACTGTGTTAGGCGGTCCGACAGTTTAGGGGAAACTTTTTTCACGTCTTCTAAGATCTCGTCCCAATCCTCATCCTCAATCAGTCCAATGTCCACCTCCCATCTAGTCTTAGCACTGTAGGCCAAAGCTACGGAGTTGGGAAGATGGATGGCGGAGTAAAGACTGGAGATTAGTTTGGCTGGCTCGGTACCTGTAATCGTGTCAACTATGCAGGGGACTATAAGAGATGGGTTAGAACCAGCAAACTGAGTTTGTATAGCATGGCGGAGTTGTAAGTACCTGAAAAGGAGGAGATTGGGAAGTGAGAATTCGTCTTTTAATGTTTGGAATGTTTTAAGTCCCATGGTGGTCATGATCTGGTGTATATACAAGATCCCGTTGCGTATCCAAACCTCAGGGTCTGGGATAGATAACAGCTCAGGCAGGCATGTGTTGAACAAAAGGGGGGTGTGGGAATGAATCAGCGGAGTCCCGAGTTTTTGTAGTGCCAACCGCCACACCCTCTGATGATGTGTCAACATTACAAAGCATTATCTTAATGATCGTAATGCTTTGTGGCTCCTTAAGAAGCCAGCAGGCGAAACATGTCGAACGAAGAGCATTTGTCAATAACATAAGAATTAGTGTTTTGGATATTCTCTGTTGGTTTTAAATATTCAGCAGCATTTGCATACCATTTTTATTATTGAAAGCACAATAAAGAAATGTTTTTTGTATGACTTATGTGTTCTGGCACCTTTTAAAGTCCCGTCATTCCTGATTTTAAAATGTATGCCTTTCTGGAATGTAGGTGCCCTAATTTTCTTGGGGGTGTGTGTTTGGTGTGTGTGTGTTTTGTGTTTTTTTTTTTTTTTTTTGTTTTTTGTTTTTTTGAAAGTTCTTTATTTTCAGGAAAGAAATTCTGATACAAAACAGAGCCTAATGGGCATACCCAGGCTTGGTACAGATGCATCACAAAAAGAACATACATTCAACAACAACTCTAATGCTGTAACTGACACTAAACCGGTAGTACACTCCATTAGCCACTTAAAGATTCCTACAAAAATGTTGAGATTCGTTATTCAGAGGCTATAGTATGAACCAAGTAAAGTATGCAAGACACAAGGGATCGCGCTATCTAACCGGAAGGGGATTACTTATCCATGACTGTCATACACATGGGGACACAAAAATCACCATCGTTATTTTTCTCAGGAAGGTGTTGTTACACATTTCTTCTGTATAAAATATGGTGTGGGATTTGTACTCCATAACTAAATACTCTTCTTTCTTTAGATATTTACATCGTCGCTGCTATCAGGTGATTGAGGCCATGTTGGTAGCAGCTGTGACGGCCACCGTTGCCTTTGTTTTGATCTATTCTTCCTCTGATTGCCAGCCACTACGGGAGAATTCTGGTGAATACACATTGCAGGTAGACTATCAGGCTCTCATGTTTCTTATGTGCTGCAGGTGCCCCTCTGGCTTTATCACTCACGGACCTACTGGTCAGGGAGTGATTTAAACAGGGGGCCACCTTATGACTCAGAAGGCAGGGCAGTGACACTGAAATTATTTCTGGCTTAGATAATGGTGTCCTACTAAATGATAGAAGCAGTAAAAGATTTTACAGATGCACTTACCATTGCAATTACTTGGAAGTAGGTAATCTTAAAAGAGTTGTAAATTCTCAAGGTTTTTCACCTTATTGCATTCTATGCATTAAGGTGCCTTTTGTGGTGCAGCAGCCTCCCAGAGCCCCCCCTTTTATTTAGCTGAAACAGAGCTTTGCAACAACGAGAACGAGCCCAGCAGCTCCAGCCGCAGTCTTGGGTCCTCATTGGATAGATTGATAGCAGCAGGAGCCATTGGCCCCCTGCTGCTGTCAATCAAATTTAGTGAGCCTAGAGGCGAGGCCAAGTTCTGCTGTCTGTGTCAATGAACACAGCAGCAGGACTCGGGATTGCCCCTATGGAAATCAGCTCACCGTGGGGACATTCGATGCGGGGGAGGAGCCAATAGCGATGCCGAGGGACCCCAGAAAAGGAGGATCAGGGCTGCTCTGTGCAAAACCCTTGCACACAGGAGGTAAGTATGACATGTTTTGTTATTTAAAAATAAATAAATAAATAATGAACCTTTTACAATCACTTTTAGTGAAGGTACCTTTTAAACTCAAGTGTGGTTTTGTTTTTGTTTTTCCCCCTCCAGCTCTTTTGCCCAGATGGCCAATACAATGCTATGGCATCAGCCTTCTTTACCACTCCGGAGAGCAGTGTACGCAGGCTCTTTCATGATCCCGCTGGTGAGTTTAGTCTGTGTGCTCCCTATACCTGACCGCTTTCAGATAATTATAAAGTGAAAATAATCACGTGAATGCCCATGTGTATATAAACTGGTATTTTCCATTGTACATGGAAATTTTAATGTGTTACTATACCCATGACCCTGCATTCACTATATCTGGTCACACACAGTACACTTTCGTTCACTGACAGACACAGCTTTCTTTATTCAGAACCATAAGGTTATATCGCCCCCTACAGGAGTAGGACACTAGGCAGACAAAAGACTTGGCTACGCCCATGGGCAGTCCTAGGTGATATACACTCCCCTCTCTGCTACAGGCCTTCGGTTTTTTTTATGCCTAGTCAGGAGTAAGGACCTAGTTCCCTGCTGGGATCTCTTGTCCTGGCAATTTTTTTTTTTTTTCCCTGGATTTTTCCGGTGAGATCTACAATCAACTGCTGGGCTGGACATTCGGTCACTCCAATCTGGCCAGCGCGCGCGTGCAGGCCGCAGCTACGCAATAGGTCAGCCGCAACATAGCCCCACTGGACGGGGCCTGGCCCTGCGAGTTAAACGTCTCGCGAGGTCGCATACGACCGGGTCTCGGCTCGAGTCGGAGCGTTCCTCATGGCTGACAGCCCCCCCACTTCGGTAGCGAGGAGGTTCTGTCTGGAGTGATGCCCGCTTGGTCCTGGTATGGTGAGTAAAGGTCCCCCTCTCCCCTTAGGGTTTTTTTTTGTGGCGGACGCGGGCCCCTCCCTGGGTTAGTCGGTCCTGCGGGTCCCCTCTATCCCTGCACCCTCTTTTCCTAGTCTTGGAGGTCCCTTGGTAACTCCCCTCTTCCCCTCCCCCCTCCATATGAGGTAGTGTGCCTGTGGTGGGTCTGGGGTGATGGGGTTGAATACTGGTGGGCTGGGTGTGTGCACCGCCGGCGGCCATGTTTGTGTAGCTCGGCGGCCATGATATGGTGGATTTTTGGCTCAGGCAATGGTGGCCATTACTGTGTAGCCCAGGACGCCATTTTTTTGCAGACGGAAGCCCCTCTTTTTAACCCGGCACTGACTCCTGTGCTTTCTTCTCCCTTGGGCGCCATGTGTGTGCAGGTCAACATCTGAGGCAGCAAGCGCTATGTTAGTGGGGTGGTGAGTCTGGGGGATCCCTCCTCTCTCTGCTGCTGGCTGTGGGGTGTCTTGGTGGTCCGATACCACTACCGGTGTGGGGGGTGGTCACTCTTGATGTGGGGCTCTCCTTTTTCTCTCTTATGGAGTCTCGGGAGCATGTTTCCCCACCTGACCCCCTGTCAGAGGCTGCAGGTCCCTCTGGGTCCCAGTCATCCGTTGACGCACTGACGGCGGCCCTGGAGTCCTTTGTGTCCCGGGTGGAGGTGGCTCTTGGGAGGCGGACTCGCAGGAAGCGTCCCCTGCCTTCCTCTGCTTCAACTGTCTCGTCAGATCCTGAAACTGATTTGGCTGCCGTGGACGGGGCCCACCCTGCGGGGTCTGCGGGCCACGCTCCTAGATCTCTCGGACCGTGAGGATGATTCCTCGGCCCCAGTGGCTGCACACTAGAAGGCGCTGGTGGATGCACTCATTGCTTCTGTTCGGGAAACTTTAAAGATGGGGGATGTGGTTTGGCTTGTGAGTGCCAAAGGGAACCGGCTGCGGTGGAGGTGCCGGTCCCCTTTGGCACTCACAAGCCACCTCATGCAGCAAAAGTGTTCCCTTTTCCCTCCTTTTTTGACAAGTTTGTCTATAAAGATTGGGAGCGTCCAAAACGCCCCTTTGTGATCCCAAAGTGTTTCACTGTGCATTATCCCTTTTGAGGACAGTCTGCTCAAAAAATGGACAACTCCGCCTGTGGTGGATACCCTGATTTCCTGGTTGAACAAAACCACTATGATTCCTGTTGAAGACTCTCCACCTTTAACCTCCCTGGCGGTATGATTATTTCGGATTTTAGGTGCTGAAAGCGGTACAATTATTTTGCATGGAAATTTGTCATTTTATATTGTAGGTCTGTAATTCTTAACAATAACACACTTAAATCTGTCCAAACAAGAGTCTAGTAGATATCCCGGGTATGATAAAGTTTGAAACACAAAAACATAAATTATAAAATAATAAATAAAAATAAATAATTCAAAAAAAAAAATAATAATAATAAAATAAATTTCCCCACGATTCACTATCGCTCAATTCTGCAAGTGTTCTAATTTACTATCGCTGTTTTCTAGCTGGTCTAAAGCCACTTTTGACGTAAAGGGACACTTTTTGGTTGCTATGGACAATCTCCAGTTTCCAGGCAGAAAGAACAGTATATATCATATAAAACAGCATGCAGGGCATGGGCCAAAGCACTGGGGACAAAAGGGATGTGAAATAATTTCATACAGTACTGTAATCTGTAAGATTACAGTACTGTATGTGTTATGTTTTTACAATTTTTTGAATTTGCCGCCAGGCCCCGCCCCCGTGCGTCGCGCCGCTCACAGGGAACGGAGCCTGGCACGGAGAGGCTTCAGAGGAGAGAGAGCCCGCAGACACAGCGGGGGGGACATCGCAGGATCCCGGGGACAAGGTAAGTAAAGCCACACCAGGATCCTGCGATGTAATCCCAAGTGTGGCTCGGGGTTACTGCTAATGGTCCTGAATTTTAACCCCGAGCCACACTCGGGAAAACCGCCAGGGAGGCTACAGACCCGGCTGACAGGAATGCAGAGTCTCTGAGTTGCACTATATTCTCTATTGCCGGTTCGGCGCTTCGGCCAATTTTGGCTATTGCTCTGGTGTCGCAAACGCTGACAGTGTGGGTGAAGCTATTGCGCCGTGAAGGAAACCAGTTTCCACTTGCCTTCACGGAATTAGCGGACCATATGGTCCAGGGGCTGCAGTTTGTCTGCGATGCCTCTTTGAACACAGCTCCCTTGCTTTCTAAGCTATCTGTTTCAGCGGTAGTGCTTCGGCGGGTATTGTGGCTGAAGTGTTGGACTGCGGACCAGGCCTCAAAGAAGGCCCTAGCAGATCTGCCTTTTCAAGGCGATCGCTTATTCGGGGCTACTCTGGATGATATCATTAAAAATGTCACAGGGGGGAAGAGTACTTTTCTTCCACAGTCAAAGAAAGGGAAGGAGCCAAGCCACAAGCACGGCCCTTCCTTCTTGGCACACAGAGTTTTTTTTGTCCCTCCAGGGTCCATTAACAAAGGCTCGAAGTCTTTCAAGCGGCCCTGGTCGGGCGAACCGAGAGTGGGTTTCTCCAGACCCCCAGATAAGGCTCCTTCGAGATGAAGAGGCACCCTCAACCGCAGTCCTGGTGGGGGGACGTCTTCACTGGTTTCTGGGCCTGTGGACCTCTCTGATAAATGACAAGTGGGTCCATGAAGTGATTCTGTCTGGTTACAAGATCAAGTTCCAGACTTGTCCCCCAAGCAGATTTTTTCTGTCCAATCTGCATCTCCAGACCGCTTGTTAGCCCTCCGGGGTGCGGTACAAGGCCTGTCGCTCCAGGGGGTGACTGTCCCGGGTTCCGGTGTTGGAACGTTTCCAGTGTTTTTATTCAAACCCATTTACGATCCCCAAAAGAGGGTACGGTACGTCCGATTCTGGACCTCAAGGCTCTGAACCGCTATGTGCGGGTGCCGAACTTCAGAATGGAGTCCATTTGCTCCGTGGTGACATCTCTTCATCAAGGGGACTTTCATGCCTACCTGCACATTCCGATTTATGCACAGCACCAGCAGTTCCTCCGCTTTGCTGTGGGAGAGGAGCATCATCCATTTGCGGCGTTACCCTTTGGTCTCGCCTCCGCTCCTCGGGTCTTCACCAAAGTGTTGGCCCCGGTTCTGGCACTGCTGCGCCAGTGGGGAGTTTCTGTTCTGGGCTATCTGGACGACCTTCTGCTGTGAGCAGAGTCCTCAGCGACCCTGAGGGGTGACGTGGAGATCACTGTTCAGACTCTGGCAGATTTTGGTTGGCTGATAAATTATCAAAAGTCTGCGTTAACCCCAGTTCGGAAATTGGTTCATCTGGGTCTGACTCTGGATTCCGCTCGGGCCAGAGTAGTCCTTCGACAGGACAAACTCCAGAAATTACAGACAGCAGCCCGATGGCTGCTGTCCAGCAGGTGGGTCTCCCTGCGGACTTGCATGTGGTTACTGGGCCTGATGGTGTCTATGTTTAAGGTTGTCCCGTTTGCTCAGTTTCATACGAGACCCCTGCAAAAAGGAAATCTTGTTGAAATAGGACAAATGTGCCGAGTCTCTAGACAGTCAGATTCGGCTGAGTCAAGGAGCCAAAGGGTCCCTGATCTGGTGGCTTCAATCCCCGGCTCTTCGGCAGGGGAAATCCTTTCTCCCGCTGTACTGGACGGTGGTCACCACCGATGCCAGTCTGTCCGGGTTGGAAGGAATCCTGGGCCTAACCTCGGCGCAGGGCCACTGGACGCAGGAGGAATCCAGGCTACCTATCAACATCTTGGAACTCCGGGCGATCAGACTCTGTCTGGATCATTGGACGGATCGGCTTCAGGGGGTCCAGATAAGGATCCAGTCAGACAATGTCACGGCGGTGGCCTATGTGAACCACCAGGGAGGAACGAGGAGTGTGTTAGCCGGCTTGGAAGTAGCCGGCATTCTACGGTGGGCAGAACGTTTTGTCCTGGCCATCTCCGCTGTTCACAATCCGGGGGTGGACAACTGGCAGGCGGATCACCTCCGTCGTCAAGGGGAGTGGTCTCTGCATCAGGAGGTATTTCAACAGATCTGCCTACGCTGGGGATCTCCAGAGGTAGGTCTAATGGCATCCCGAATCAACAGGAAGGTGCAGAGGTTTGTGGCCAGGTCTCGGGACCCTCTGGCAGATGCCTCAGACGCTCTGGTAGCTCCGTGGGGCAGTATCGTCTGATCTATGCCTTTCCTCTGCTCAAGCTTCTGCCACGGCTGTTGCGTAGGATCGAGGCCGAAGGAATTCCGGTCATTCTAGTGGCCCTGGACTGGCCTCGTCGGTCCTGGTACGCCGACCTGGTGCGTCTGGTCGCAGATGCCCCCTGGTGGCTGCCTCTCAGGGAGGATCTGATATCCCAAGGGCTGATCTTCCAGCCTGCCTTACCGTCACTGGCTTTAACGGCCTGGCTATTGAAAGCCAGCTTTTGAAGGATAGGGGCCTCACTGCGTCAGTGATTCCGACGCTGCTCAGAGCTAGAAAGTCTTCTTCCAGGAAGGTATATTATCAGACGTGGAAAGCGTATATTTCATGGTGTGAGTCAGTGGGCTTTCACCCACGTTCCTTTTTGGTGGCTCAGATTTTGACTTCAGAGGGGCGTTGAAAAGAATTTGGCCTTGAGTACTGTCAAGGGCCAGGTTGTCAGCCCTGTTGTCGCATTCCCTGGTGCGTAACTTCATTCAGGGAGTGCGACATGTGGTTCCACCGGTGTGATCTCCCTTGCCACCGTGGGACTTCAATCTTGTACTTTTGGTTCTACAGAAGCCTCCGTTTGAGGAAATTCGAGAAATTCCCCTGCTCACGCTATCACAGAAGGTGGCATTCTTGGTGGCTATTACTTTTGCTCGCAGTGTGTCAGAGCTGGCGGCGCTATCCTGTCACACGCCCTACCTAGTGATTCACGAGGACAAGGTGGTGCTTTGTCCTTGTCCTTTGTCCTTGTCCTTCTTTCCTTCCAAAGGTTGTCTCTGATTTCCATTTCAATTAAGACATTTGTATTGTCTTCTCTATGTCCCAGGCCGCAACATCCGAGGGAATTTACCTTGCATACCTTAGATTTGGTACGGGCAGTTGGGGTGTATTTGGCGGCCACTGAGTCTTTTCGAAGATCAGACTCTCTCTGTTCATGATCACGGATGGGCCAAAAAATGGGCTATCTGCTTCCTCAGCGACCATTTCTAGATGGATCAGGCAGATGGCGACTCAGGCCTATTCTATCAAGGGTCAGGTTCCTCCCTTCCCAGTGAAGGCGCACTCGACTCAGCGTTGAGTGCCTCCTGGGCCTTCCATCATCAGGTGTCAGTAACGCAAGTTTGCAAGGCGGCCACCTTGTCATCGGCGCACACTTTCACAAAATTTTACAAAGTGGATGTGCTGGCATCTGCGGATGCTTTTTTTAGCTGCAAGGTTCTGCAGGCTGTGGTCTAGAGGGTTTTTTCCCTCGTGAAGGGTTTTTTTGCTGGTCAGGTGGGCTCCAGGTTGTCTGGTTGGCCTGGGGTTTTTTTGTTTTTGTTGGCTGCCCCACCACTCATGTTTTGGCACTGCTTTGGGACATCCATATGGTTCTGAATAAAGAAGGCTGTGTTTGTCAATGAATGAAAGAGAAAATAGGATTTTTGACTTACCGTAAAATCCGTTTCTCTGAGTTCATTGATGGACACAGCACCCGTCCCTCTATGGAGTTTTTAATACTTTTGATACTGCTTGTTACATAACTGAAAGCCTGTAGCAGAGAGGGGGGTATATATCACCTAGGACTGCCCATGGGGCGTAGCCAAGTCTTTTGTCTGCCTAGTGTCCTACTCCTGTAGGGGGCGACATAATCCTATGGTTCTGAATAAAGAAGGCTGTGTCTGTCAATGAACTCAGAGAAACGGATTTTACGGTGAGTAAAAAATCCTATTTTCTCATCAGCAGTCTTGTGACTTCTATCAGTGTCCAGCCAAGCACTGGTTAAAGCTTGTAGGATGAGATTTCATTCTTCTCTGATTGTCCTATGAGGCTGCATGACCCCCGACCCTCTGTCTGGACAGAGCCGATTGGCCCTGTGCTGATCGCAGTACACACTAAACTGAGCATGTGCAGACCGCCCCCAATGCTCTGTTCTATCAGGAGATTGATTAGGGACAGTGGAAGAAGGGGAGGATCAGAGAAGATCGGATCAAACAGCCTTTTTACACAATGCTGAGGATTAACTTCTTAGGTTCCACAGTGAGTATAATGAGCATGCTTTACTGCACATACTGACTGATTGTACTGTTGTGGGTTTAGTAACTCTTTAAAGTCCAATTCTAGAAACTTTTGATGCATAAACAAAGTTATCTTCAGCTGTTAAGCCTAGGTTCACACTAGTGCAGTGCTACTTTGATCTGATTTTCAGTGTGATTTTGTAGTGCAGCTGCAGGTGCGATTTGAATACATTTGTATTGAGTTTTTTTTTTTTTTTTTTTTTTTTACATTTTCGACCTTTTATCTTGGTTAAGAAGTAGGGGATCTTGGTGCCCCCTTGTTAAAGGGGGCTTCTAGATTCCGGTAAGCTACCCCACGCACTCCCACAACCACCAGGCCAGGGTTTTGGGTAAGAGGCCTTGTCCTCATCAACATGGGGGACAAGGTGCTTTGCCGGGGAGGGGGGCCCCCCATGATGAGGGCATTTGGCCTGGTGTGGTTCAGGAGGGTGGGGATCCCTATCCTTTTCTGGGCTGCATGCTCGGATAGAGGCCTGGTATGGATTTTGGGGACGACCCCATGCATTTTTTTTTTTCCCTGTAGGTTCCCCCTTAAAATCCATACAGATACCAGACAGATGGGTTTACATTCTACTGTCAGTGGTTAATCCCTTGCTGACAGCATTGATAACTCATAGTGGTTAGGGAGCCTGCTGCTGACAGTCACTGGTTAGGGTGCTGCCTCCTTAAAGTGGTTATAAAGGCAGAATGTTTTTTATCTTGATGCACTCTATGCATTAAGATAAAAAGCCTTCTGTGTGCAGCAACCCCCCTAATTAATACCTTTGGTCCATCTAGGTTAAGCAATGTTGTAGGAGTATCTTTGCTGCCCGGGACTCCACTGCTTATTGGCTGAGACAGCTGCGTGGCACCATTGGCTCTCGCTGCTTTCAGTTAGCCAATGAGGAGAGAAAGGGGGCGGGGCCAGGCCACGGCTTCATATCTGAGTGGACACAGTGAGCTGTGGCTCGGCTCGGGGGCCGCCAGAGCAAGCTTAGTAGCCCATTATGCTTTATCTTTGCAGGGAAAAAAAGAGGAAGTAAAACCCACCAGGGTTTACTTCCTCTTTTAAAGGAATATTCAGTGAATGATTTTTGAATAAGTGTATAGCTGGGCTGAAGGGCAAGTTTGTGTTTTGTCCAGAGTTATCCTTTAATAAATTGTACATATTCTTCCCCTGCAGGTTCTTTTAACCCACAGACACTGGGCCTGTTTACGTTGCTGTATTTCTTCCTTGCCTGTTGGACGTACGGCTTGACCGTGTCTGCAGGCGTCTTTATCCCGTCTCTCCTCCTCGGAGCCGCGTGGGGTCGACTGTTTGGAATCCTGCTGACCAGTTTTTCTACTGAAACCATCGTAAGTCTTTTTTTGGGGGGAAATTTTAATTTCTGTTTATTAGGTGCACCTTCACTCCACCTTTTGACGCTGGCGCTTTTGAATAACTAATATAAAATCTCATGTTGTGTGGAAAATCCCATCATTCTCTGATAGTGGTCGGCATCCACAAATGAGTGTTTTAGTTGCTCTGCCTGTACATTGATAGGCGTAATTTGTGGACACGTACGCTATTGTTGCAAATTGTGTACCCCTGAAAATAGTATATTACAAGGACAAATGATCTGCAGCGGCCTGTATCTGAGAAAAAAAGTGCAATTGCTATCTCACCTGATACAAACTTTTTGCGGATAACGAAAACTTCAAAAGCAGAAGGAACTTGCGCAGTTTGCAGGATGGAGCAAAAACATGTACAGAACATTGCCAAAAAAAATCGTGAAATAGTACCGACAAATTTCCCTAAATTTAAATCCCTTTACATTTAAATAAATTGTACGAATTGCTCTAGTATCTGCAGGGATCATTGTCCATGGTGCACTGGAAATCCATTACGTCTTTAATGAATTGCAACCAGTATACTTATTACTGCTTTTGTAATATCCCCCTCTGGTGGTTGAATAAGGGAATAACCTTTTCAAAACTTTTGATAAACTTACTCCAAAATGTCAGCAGCCAGGGAGAGGGATCTACAGTGTACCTCATGTCTGTTCCTCCATGGGTTTGTGGATGGCAGCAGACACTCCTGTGTCTTTGCTTATGCTTCTTTTATATAAGAGGATATCAGTGGGGGTCGGAGGAGGAGGCAGGTAAAGTCTGTCTGCTCCTTCAGTGATAACTGTAAGCAGCATGCTGTAGCAATGTTAGCGTTCCCTAAACAGAACTACAAGGGGGCTTTGAGCATACTCCTATGATATTTGACAGGATTGCATATATAGACCAGAACAGGGCATGGACCTTTTCAAGTTTATTATTTCCTAATGTTATTTCCATATTCTATTCTCTATGCTAGGATGAAGCAGTGGGCTACAAGCAGGAGTTCAAATTTAAAACTCCACAGGAAAATTATGGCAGATTTTCAACAGCCTGAATTTTGTGTAGTACAGAAATGTCATAATCCTTGATCCATTTTTTTTGTCTCCTGTAGGCATGGGCCGATCCTGGAAAGTATGCTTTGATGGGAGCAGCAGCACAGCTAGGTGAGTATGTTAATCTTAGTCATGACTTACACATTTTACAGCAACAACTAAAAATGTGCTCCCACTGCGGTCAGTGAAATCCTGTGATCCTAGCTGTCTATAGAGGCAGACAGCGTGGCTCAGGATCAAGCCCGCCGTGTGCCACCATAGGAAGCGACTTCCTATGGTGCCACATGAGAAGAGGAGGAACCAGGAGCTCCAGCAGGGGATCTGAGAAGAGGAGGATCAGGGCCACTATGTGTAATAATATTGCACAGAGCAGGTAAGTATAACATGTTTTTTATTTTAGCTATTTCCTGAAGGCCCCATAGCAGATTTACCGCTACAGAGGGGCAGTTCTGTGCAGAATCGGGTACATATATGGGTGTAGGGGGTGTTCACGCCTTTCCTCTGCTGTGATTAGTCACAGCAGAAGCCTATCGGCAAGTGTCAGCCAATGGATGACACCCACTGATCGTCGAGGAGAGAGACAGGAGGGAGCTCAGCATATGTAAACAATGCAAAGCTCTGTCCTGACAGCGGGGATGTCATGGATTGGAAAGAAAATCCATCACATTCCTTAGAAAAAAAAAGCACACACAGTACACACAAACCACTGGTTAGGCACGCATTTAACCCTTTGATTGCTCTAGATGTTTAACCCCTTCCCGGCCAATGTCATTAATACAGTGACAGCGCATATTTGTAGCACTGATCACTGTATTAGTATAATTGGTTCCCAGAAAGTGTCAGATTTTCTTCCACTGTATCGCATTCTTGCTATTAAAGGCTGATCGCCATTACTAGTATGAAAAAAAAATTGGGGGGGGGGGGGGGGGGCTTATTACCAAAAATATGTAGCAGAATACATATTGGCCTAAATTTTACGAAGAAATTATTTTTATTTTATTTTTTTTATTTGGATGTGTTCTATAGCAGAAAGTAAAATAGAAAAAAAAAATGGTGATCAAATACCACCAAAAGAAAGCTCTATTTATGGGGGGGTGACCTAAATTGTATTTGGGTACAGTGTTGCATGACCGCGCAATTGTCAATGAACCACTTCAATACTGGGCACTTATACACCTTTTTGGGCACCAGTTCTCAAAAAGGATATCGGGGAACTGGAGAAAGTGCAGAGAAGGGCAACCAAACTGATAAGAGGCATGGAGGAGCTAAGCTGTGAGGAAAGATTAGAGGAACTGAATTTATTCACTCTTGAGAAGAGGAGAATAAGGGGGGATATGATCAACATGTTCAAATATATAAGGGGTCCATATAGTGAACTTGGTGTTGAGTTATTCTCTTTATGGTCAACCCAGAGGACATGGGGGCACTCTTTACGTCTAGAGGAAAAGAGATTTCATCTCCAAATACGCAAAGGTTTCTTCACAGTAAGAGCTGTGAAAATGTGGACTAGACTCCCGCCAGAGGTTCTGGCCAACTCAGTAGATTGCTTTAAGAAAGGCCTGGATACTTTCCTAAATGTACATAATACAACTGGGTACTAACATTTATAGGTAAAGTTGATCCAGGGAAAATCCGTTTGCCTCTTGGGGGATCAGGAAGGAATTTTTTCCCCTGCTGTAGCAAATTGGAGCATGCTCTGCTGGGGTTTTTTGCCTTCCTCTGGATCAACTGTGGGTATAAAATTGGGTATATTGGATTGTACGATATTTTTTAGTTTATTTATTTATTGTTTTTAAGGTTGAATTGGATGGGCTGGTGTCTTTTTTCAACCTGACTAACTATGTAACTATGTAACCTTCTTGCCCAGACCAGCTTTCAGCGCTGTCGCAGTTTGAATGACAATCGCGCGGTCATACAACACTGTACCCAAATTAAATTTTTATCATTTTGTTCCCACAAATAGAGCTTTCTTTTGGTGATATTTGATCACCTCTGCGGTTTTTATTTTTTGCTAAACAAATAATAAGACTGAAAATTTTGAAAAAAATAAGTTTTGTTTCTGTTAAAAAATGTTGTAAATAAGTAAGTTTTCTCTTTCAGCTATGGGCACTGATAAGGTGGCACTGACAGGCACTGACAGGCACTGATAAGGCGGCACCAATGAGCGGGCACTGACAGTGGGCACTGGTAGGCGGAACTGATGGATGGTTGATAGGCAGCTCTGATGGGCATTGATAGGCGGCACTGATGGGCACTCATGAGTGGCACTGATAGGCGACACTGGGCACTGAAAGGCTGCAAAGATGGGTTCTTATGGGTGGCACTGCTGGGCACTGATAGGCAGCACTGATGGACACTGATACGTGGCACTGATAGGCATCCCTGGTGGCACTGGCAGTGGTAGGCATTGTGAGTGGGCACTGATTGGCAGCTGCCTGGGCATTGATTGGCAGCCGCCTGGGCACAGATTAGTATTTCCCTGGGGGTCTAGGGGGCATACCTGGTGGTCCAGTGTGGATGGCTTCCCTGGTGGTCCTGGATGGGGTCCGAGGGGGGGCTGTGCTGATAAACAATCAGCACAGACCCCCCTCTGTCAGGAGAGCAGTCGATCGGCTCTCTTCTACTCGCGTCTGTCAGACGTGAGTGAGGAAAAGCCGATCACTGGCTCTTCCTATTTATATTGTGATCAGCCGTGATTGGACATGGCTGATCACGTGGTAAAGAGTCTCCATCAGAGACTCTTTACCTAGATCGGTGTTGTGGGGTGTCAGACTGACACCCCGCAACAACGATCGCCGCGATGTGCGCCCCCCAGGCAGCAACGGCTCAATGTCCTGCGGACGTCGTATGACGCCCAGCCAGGATATTGAAACCACTTTGCCGCCGTCATTCTGCTATATGGCGGGCGGCAAGTGGTTAAAGTAACGCAGTGCCGTATCACAAAAAATGGCCTGGTCATGAAGGGGGGTAAATCTTCTGGAGGCCAAGTGGTTAAAAGAAAAAAACATGCATTTACAAAAGCTTTGAATTCTGGTGTTTGTAATGCTTATTATAAAAAGTGCATTTAATGATGGTATATTGAATACAGAGCTGCATTTGCTTGATCTTCCTTTTTTTCTTTTTTTTTTTTTTTTTTTTTTTTTTTTTTTTTTTTACATCTGCATTTAAAATCCAGCACTGCCAATCTTTTTTGAAGCATTGGGTGGGGCAGAAGAATATGTTAAGATTTAATATTAGCGGTTATGGTGTGTATGTATTGATTGTGTATATTTTTTCTTTGAGGGTCATGTTCTAGTCTAATTTCCATGTCCTCTTATCCTCCACAGGCGGCATAGTACGTATGACACTGAGCTTAACAGTCATCATGGTTGAAGCCACGGGAAATGTCACCTACGGTTTTCCCATCATGCTTGTTCTCATAACCGCAAAAATAGTTGGAGATTTTTTTGTTGAGGTGAGGATGACTAGATTTGATACTACTTTCAGGCGTTCATATGAGATATTGGTGACCATTGTGTTGTTCTGTCTCTCAGGGTCTGTATGATCTCCACATCAAGCTGCAGAGTGTCCCATTCTTACACTGGGAAGCTCCAAGCACTTCTCATTCTCTCACTGCCAGGTACGTACAGAGATCCTGGCGAATAAGACAGACATTGGATGATTGGGGGAGTTCCTTTTACAGAGTGTGGCAGAAATCACAGCGATAATTAGCACTGATTAAATGTATGATGCGCTTATCAACTAGCATTTAATCAACATATATAAAAGTCTATTGAGCAGCCGGCACAATGTTGATGAACACCCAATACAAGCATTGAAAAAAAAAAAAAAAGTTGCAGAGCTCAAAATAAAAGTCCTTAGACCATTCGGTCTTCAGATATAAATAGTAGCCGAACACTTCGTGAGAAATATTTGAAGAGTGAGGCCTCATTCACACGAGCCGGACTCCGCTTCCACGGAGCCCGCCTCGGTCCGCCGGCTCAGCGGGAGATCTCTCTGTTGATCTCCGCTGAGCCGGCGGATGACGGGTCCCTTTCTGCTCACTGAGCGGGGAGGGGCTTGTCAGGCGCCGCTGCTGCCTATGGAGAGATCGGACGAAAACGGATAGCATGTCCGTTTTCATCAGATCTCACCTGATCCGATCCGCCAGCGACGGATCCGGATGTAGGGCCATCCGTCTGCTTTTAGCGGACCGGGTCGGATGTCAGCGGACATGTCTCCGCTGACATCCGTCGCTCCATAGGCTAACATGGAGCGCCCGTTCAGGTCCGCCGTCAAAACTGACAGGCAGACCTGAACGTTCCGATCGTGTGAAAGGGGCCTGAGAGAGAGAAGATGACTACCACCGGCACCCAAACACACTGCCTCTTACCCTCTTTGGACCATTTTTACAGGGGTCAGATGGGCAGATAGATGGAATAAACATTCCAGTTCACGGTCGTCCACAATCAATGAGGAACAGCAGATAAAACAAGATGGACACAGGTATCTCAGTCTCCACTCTCCGTTCCCAATGGTCACACCATTAGATTCACATAAAATATCACCTCCTAAAATACAAAGGAAGAATTCTCATAGTGTAGTAGTTCTAATACAGGTTTAATGATTATAACAAGAGAATATTGCACTCACATTTCCATATAAAAGATAATCGCTTTGCTGTTTGATACAAGCATGCAGCTCCTGGCTAATACTACCAACAAGATGGCCGCCGTGTCCCGGCATACAGTCGCGTCACGTCTCAAGCTCTTCCCTACGCAGTTTGTCACACGTTGACGTTGTCGGGGGCATTTTAGCACTTCTAAGGTATTTCACTGTTTGTGGTAACAAAAAATTAATCCGTGTGGTTATGGGAGCATTCATTTTTGTGTGAAGTAACTTAAAGGAATCACCACAATACCTGTAATATCTAAAATGGCACAGTTAAAAATGTTGCTTGACAATTATAATAGACATACTTATCCTTCCATCAGTGGCAGTTGGTGGAATTTTTTGGGGGGCAAACAGTATGACACGCATCTGGGGGGCAAACAGTATGACACGCATCTGGGGGGCAAACAGTATGACACGCATCTGGTCGCATCCTCTGCGACTTGAGCCCACCCTATTTTGAAGCCTATTGGAGCCTCTGGCTCTAATCAGGTGCTTAAAAAAACACCCCCACACTAATTAATGCGCCCTAAAAGGGGCTAAGCCCATGAGTAGGGGGTGGCCGCGGCAGCCATGCATGAATCTATCCATTGCATATAGGGGGTGGCGAGAAGAGAGAGAGAGCGGCGACGGGGGACCCCTAATGGACGGGCCGCCGCTGCCTTCCATGAAAGCCAATGTTATCTTGCATTTGAGTGAACTTTTCTGCCTCGACTTAAATACCGTCAATACCTCTGTAAGGGCATCTAGTGATCCAGCAGCTTCTTTGTTTTCCAAGCTGACTCCTGATGCACGTGTGCACTCAAAGCTATAACTGGAGAATTAATGCAGAAGTTAGGGGAACAAAAAAGAGAAAGTATTTTAAAAAAGTAAAAAATTAAGAGTGATGTCCATTTTTTTTGTACAGTTGAGGGGTAAACCATAATATTAGCGGGGGGGGGGGGGGGGGGTCCCCTTAACTATTGGCGGGATATCCCTGAGCATGATAGGTGGAGATAAACCAGACCGTCATCGTCTTTGAAGTGGCAAGGTGTGATGTGATACTTGTCCAGTGGTCACAGGGAGCCATATTTTGTACTTTGGCCCAGAATGGTTCTCCAGCACAGGGAAGGGTCAGGTTGGCTTTGAGGGCGATTTTCCTATAACTTTAATGTGGAAATTTAATCAGAAAATTAAGTCCAGCTAGATCACCTCGGGCTGACCCCTTTTGCAGGTATAACTATGTAAAACATCAAAATCAAGTGCCCTATACCTTAAAATTCACTAATGCAGTGTTTCACCCTGCTCTGCACATGCTCAGTTGCTCTATATTTTCGGCACTGTTCCTATAATCCAAGCCAGTAGAGGCTGATTAGCTTGACAGCTTTAAGATTTACTGCTGCTGAAGGGGGAAGAAGGGAGCATGAATGACAGACTGTGTGGAGGAAACATGGATAAGGGAGAGAGAAAAGAAAAGTAGGTGTCGGGACAAACTCTACTAGAAATGTACTTATGTCAAACACAGAATATAACATATACAGTAGTTTTTGAGACCAAGGAGAGAGAGGGCTTCAACAAAATGGCAGTCTCCAGCAAGAATAAACAGAAGCAATCCTGGAGGCAATTTACAGCACATATTCATTTTGGTAGCATAATTATTATTGTGTAATATACTGTAGGTTATGTATTCATTGTTATCGAACGGTTATGGGTAAAGTTCCGTTTTAAGATACCCTTGTAGAATAAAAAGTCTCTAAAGTGCTACAGCCAAGTTATAGCACAGCTGAAGCTGAAGAGCTTTTATGATGATCTCAGTCTATTTATGGCCATCTAATTTATCACACTATAAAAGCGTAATACTATGTAACATGAAGTAAGTTTGGGGGGGAGAAGCTGCAAGTACAGCACTCTTTCTAGAGTTTTGAGGCTTGCCACTTATCTTATCAGAGATATAATTCGCAGAAAACCATTTCTGTTCTGGAGATTTGTGGTTTGGCTATCAGAATATTTGACTTTCTCTAAGCTGTATCTGATGTGGTAAGGGCTGATTCTGCTCAATTTGAAACTCTGAGGTTTAGCAAGCTTGAAATTCTCCTTAACAAATAATAGAATGGGGCTTTGTACAGTGTGGATTTTGAAGGAATCTGCATAGTCATCTTCCTTTTGAAATTTATTTCCACTTAAAGTAAAAAAAAAAAAAAAAAGTTTTTAATGGATATCTTCCCTTTTCCCTTTGTTCCAGTGGTACTCTATTCACCCTCCGGAGTGGGAAGAATAATCCCTATTTAAGACCTAAGTCCTTACTTGGAGCCTACACAGGACAAAGGACTTTTCCCGCCTCCATGTGACAGCACTGGGTACCTGAATGACCAGTCGCCAAGCACCCACACTGTCACATGGAAAGAGGGGGAATGACTTGTATGTCCTCCAATACACAGAAATACTGTTATGCATTAAAGCTTCCCTGGACCAATTGAGAAGCAGAAAAAGAAAGGAAAGGGGGGAGTATAAGCTGCTAAGAGGGGTGCATTGAAGTGAACTTGTTGCTTTTCCCTGCATGGAGGAAAGCACAGGTTCCCTTTAGGCTGCCAGCATAGATTACTTCTTGTTTTGTATTGTTCAATTATTTCATTTTTTTTTTTTTTTTTTTGAGGGAGGTAATGAGCACACCGGTCACCTGTCTACGACGGAGAGAGAAAGTGGGCGTCATTGTGGACATCCTGAGCGACACTACATCAAACCACAATGGATTCCCAGTTGTAGAAAATAACTCAGAAAAGGTGAGGACAGACCACTGTGTGGTGTTCATTTCTTAAATCAAGAAGAAAGTTTGAGTGTAACAAAAAGTCATCCAGAGCACACAATTCTAGCAAAGAGCATGAAGTGATACAAAGAGCATATACAAATGTACCTGGGAGTAACTCAAAATATAGCATACCGGAAATCTGAAACAACAAGAACAGTACAGCAGCGCATCATACCATGAGGCGTACACAGCAAGCCCCTTATAGAAGCATTGAGTCATAACCTAGTAGGAAAATGGCTATAGGAGTCTGTACAGTACAAGATTTAGGGGGGCAGGTGGGGTTTTAGGCCTGGTGTAACTAACCAGTTATCCCTCAACTTGTTGTATATACCGGGACATCTGCGATGCTGAAAAATATTTTTCTCTAAGCGCAATGTATCGGGGGCTGCTCCAACTTCCAGCGCTGCAAGATGAGATTTCTGGCTTGGAATAGAGCCCTGTTAATAGCTACCCGGGAGTAATCCGTTAATTGGGGATGATTCAGTACACCCAATAAGCACATTTTGTGGTCTAAGGGCAATGGAACACCGTATTCAATACCTTCATCCAATACCTGTGGTGTTTTGGACAACGTCAAAGCATATGGCTAAGGTTGCCCCAGTCACGACGACACTTGCAGCAGATAGGGGAATCTAATAGGCCTATGGCATGTAATTTATTAGGGGTGTAGTGAACCCATAAAATGTACAGTTGTGAAAGCCTCTGGGATGCATTTAGGGACTTGGGTGAACAGATATCAGGACACTATCCCATTGTTCTTCTTTAAAGTTGCCTACATCTCCCTCTCACAACATTCCCGGGCCTTATGCCGCGTACAGACGGTCGGACTTTTCGTCTACAAAAGTCCGACGGACCAAAGCCGGCTGACAATCCGATCGTGTGTGGGCTTCCCCGGACTTTCGACTGACTTTTCCAGCCACAAATCTGACGGACTTTAGATTTGGAACATGCTTCAAATCTTTACGTCGTAACTCCGCCGGACCCAGAAATCCGCTCGTCTGTATGCTAGTCCGACGGACAAAAACCCACGCTAGGGCAGCTACTGGCTATCAACTTCCTTATTTTAGTCCGGTGTACGTCATCATGTACGAATCCGTCGGACTTTTGTGTGATCGTATGTAGGCAAGTTCGTTCGTTAGAAAGTCTGCCGCAAGTTCGTCGGACGGCTGTCGGACTTTTGTAGCCGAAAAGTCCGACCGTGTGTACGCGGCATTAGGATAACCCTCTAGTTGGCAAAGAGGAGCATCCTATAGCACTGGAAGATGAGACCTTTCCTAGATGTAAAATTTTGAATGAGGTGGGAAAATAGCGGTCGGTGACAGACGCCAGTCCCATGAAGGGCCCTGGGCTGCCAATGCATGTTTGAGTTGTATGTAATTAAAATGCATTGAGTTTGTGAGGTGGACCCTAGCCTGTAACTTCTGAAAAGGAAGCAGGGCACCCGCCTGAAAAATATGTTGTAAGTGTTTGAGGCCTTTCGCTCACCTCCTAGGTGCAGGCTGAAGTTTGGCCAGTTTGGGGATGGCTTCATTATGCCAAATAGGAGCATAGCAAGTAAAGCCCTGAACCCTTTCTAGCTGTTTAACTTTGTTTCACACCTGATGCATCAGCACATAAGTAGGATGGAGCTTATTGGATTTACAGAAACTAGAGGATCCCAAACCACCCGGTATATCCCGGGATTTAATGAAAAACAGATCTATGGCAACAGTGGAATCCTTGCAGGAGGAAAAGTCTGACACGGTAGTCTGCAGGCCAGTGCGGAAGTGCTGTAGCTGGGCGGCTAGCTATTAAAGTCATGGGTTAGGTAGAGCAATGCCTCCATTGTCTTTGGGTCTCTCTAACTGCTCAAATCTGATTCTGGGTGACCTGTCCCAGTAAGGACCAAAAAATAAAATAAACTCTGCGGCAGATACTACCATAGGGGTCTTATGCAGTAAATATAACAGCTGGAGCATTAGGATCATTTTTATTAGGTTGGTTGTAGAAGGGGTAGAATGTTAAGCTTACAATAGTCAGGGTGAGTGTAATAAAAACCCTTGAAATACTTGAACATGGATGTAATTTGAAGTGGACAAAAAGAGGAAAGGGTGAGGTCAATGGGGCGGTCCAATGGCAATAAAGCAGGCAATAAAGCAGATTTGGAATAGTAGGGCCTGAGTAGGTAGCAAAAGTAGAATTAATGGACAGGGAGGGCCCAGTGTCACCCATAAGGAGGAGCATATCGTCCTCTTATAACATTATTTTTTAATTTAAGAGACCATATTAAAAACCTGTAATACCCTCAGCAGACCTAATGAGGGGTGCTAATGGTTCAGTAGAGGGAAAATAGGAGGGGGAACAATGGGCACCCCTGCCTAGTATCTGTCAGGCTAGGAGCAGATAACATGTGACAGTTCAGGTGTGCTGATTATGCAAAGAGTTCAAGGAACAAGAGCACATACCATGAGCAGGTCTAAGCAGAGCAGGTCAGCTGGGACTTCACTGCTGCAGATGAAGGTAGGTGTTGGCTGGACTCTGTAGTTCACCGCTGCAGATGAAGTACTACAGTAGAATCGGGCAAAGCGTAGTCTAGGCAAGCTAGGTCATACACGGGTAGATCAGAGTCCAAACGGTACCGAATCAGAAGCGAGCAAGCAGGGTCAAAACTACCCGGGTCATACATGAAATATACAGAGCAGATATTGGCTGGGTCAAGCAGTAGCACTCAAAGGTAACAGCTGTATCAAGAGCACTGATTGGGTGCTGATACAGGTGATTTAAAGGTTAGCTGGTCAATCACTGTAGTTTCCCAGGCAAAGGCTGTGTCAGGTGAGTTCTGCTAGGTCTCAAAGGGATCCTAGTACTGACAGTACCTCTCTCCAGTTGCAAGGTCTTTTGAGATTCTACCCCCCTCTCTGGCAGCACTTGGATTATGATACAGCAACCAAACCCAAGAAATGTATCCCCGAATCCAAAAAGTTCAAGGGTTTTCCAAAGGTACAGCCACTCAATACTGTTGAACGCCTTATTGGCATCGAGCGCCAGCAACGAGCGGCCACCCATATCAGTTGGAGAGGGGTCTGCATGTTAATAAGCGGTTAATTGCTAATCACATATTCACCAACACACCTTGGATCGTCAATTGCGTCCAAATCTTTATTGAAGAATGATCACATCACAGAAGACAGAGCAAAGTGTCGGAGCCGTGCAGGACCCCTTCGTCAGGCATGCTTTTGACTTTTGCGGCATAAAGCCAGGTTGATCCGGTGGAATATAATAGAGAGCACCTTGTTCAATGTGTTCGCTAAAACCTTGGCCAGTATTTTAACATCCGTCTGTAATAACGAGATGGGCCTGTAGGAACCCGGGTCTGTAGGCGGGGGGGGGGGGGGGCTGGCTTGCCAGGGTTTATAAGGGTGTGGTGATCATAGCGCTAAATAAATATCGGTAATAAAAGGCAGATTCTCCTCCAGGGCATTCCTATGATTTAACCTGGGGCTTAGTATTTGTGTACTGTGTGTTTCCTGGGCACACAGTGGAGAATTCTTCTGTATGTAGGACCACCTTGCGGTCCCTGTAGTCGTGTCCTGTTGTTAATTTGTAATGTATTATACTCTGTTGACCTGTTCACTTGTCCAAAGGCCCTAGTTTGGTGTTTTCCTTGCCTATGTGCATGTGACATGTCATGTATAGCGGGGTGGGGTGCTCTGGACATCTAGTCTTACAGATATATCCAGCCCTTTGAGAGAGACCATAATGCTGATGTGGCCCACGATTAAACTGAGTTTGACACCCCTGATCTAGTTCAACCAATAGACAAAAACAAACAAATAGAAAACCTCCATATATACAACCTTTTCCCCAGATTGACGATGTTGCTGACGAAGTGTGTGTCTGTTGCTCCTCCATCCAGGGTGGAGACACACTAAGGCAGGAAGTGTTACTAGCTGGATCACAGGTTAAAATAAAGGGGGGGGGGGGAAGCCTAAAAGAAAATGAATGCAGCCACCACATCTACGAATTGGTAATCTGCAATATATACCTTTTTTATATTGTTTTGGGGTTTAATTCCGCTTGAATTCTCTAACTGCATCTTTTTCAAGTCTTTGCTGTCAGACCATCTCCTGCATCATATTTTCTATCTGCTTTACCAAGTCCACAACCTCTGAAAGTCTCCTGGGGCATAATTTATACTCAGTATTATGTGTGGCCCTTTAATGGGGTCAGGTGCTGCAATATGGGTTTTCCTTTGCTTACAGTCTTTGCCTCTTCCTTTTTTTTTTTTCCTACAGCCACCCCGATTGTGTGGTCTGATCCTGAGATCTCAGCTGATCGTTCTTCTCAAACATAAGGTATGCTATGAGTCCCTCTGTTACATCATACTGGATTGCTTAAAGTATTCTACAGGTAGTGTGAATCCTTGCTGTGACTGATACAAAGTGTGGCTTAAGCAGCCCATAGATGATTCCCTCCTCAACAGCCCATAGATGATTCCCTCCTCAACAGCCCATAGATGATTCCCTCCACAACAGCCCATAGATGATTCCCTCCACAACAGCCCATAGATGATTCCCTCCACAACAGCCCATAGATGATTCCCTCCACAACAGCCCATAGATGATTCCCTCCACAACAGCCCATAGATGATTCCCTCCACAACAGCCCATAGATGATTCCCTCCACAACAGCCCATAGATGATTCCCTCCACAACAGCCCATAGATGATTCCCTCCACAACAGCCCATAGATGATTCCCTCCTCAACACAGTCCGTGTTGATGGGGGATGCCTCTCATAGCGCCATTGTGTTTTGCCAGTGTGGGGGATGCGGGGGGCCTTTCTGGCTGGCAGAACGCGATTACGGTTAGTGGCTATAGCCACCAGTAGTAATAACGTAATAACTCCGACAGGCTGGTTGTACCCAGGTCAGCTGATGAATCAAATCAGCCTACCTATAGATGGATCGAAGCTCGGCCGGTCCTTGCTGAACTGCCTGAATTTCAATCCATGTATTGCTGACTTTAGGGTTTTAAGTAGAACTCTACGTAAAGTAAAAGGAAAAAAATGATTTAGTCCTGTACGACCTTTTTCACTTAATAGTCGCAAGTAGAAATTGAATAGGTAAATAAAGTCACGAAAATTCTCATACGATGGAAAGAAAAATCGGAAGTGATGTCATGTGTTGTAATGTTTTCGTATTGTATTTTCGGACGACAACTATACTGACTAAACGAAAATAGTACGATCTGGAATCGTACGAGGAAAATTTTCGTGCATGTCCGATTGAATAATATCGGATGAACTGTCGTGATCGGCCATCAAAAGTAGTGTACACACGATCCGAAAATCGCACGATTTTTCCTCGGGCGACAGTTTTCGTACGATATTCGGATCGTGTGTACGGGCCATTAGTTTGATCCTCTCACGTTGGCTTTAAAGCCGTATTAGTTACAAATATACTGTCGGGTGGATATTAAATTAATCACCCTAAACCTGGCCATAGATGGATCGAATCTCAGCCGGTTCAGCAGGGACTGACTGAGGTGCGATCCATCATGTATGGGCAGGCTGATTGTACCCAAATCAATCCATCAATCAACTTTGGGTACAACCAGCATGTCAATTTTTTTTTTTTTTTTTTTTTTTTTACATGAACATGAGAGCCACCTTCCGGCTTTGGGGCAGGCATGCACGCGCCCCCTGCCGACCTGTGATTGTGTTTGGCAACTGTTTTCAGCCAATGATTTCGGCTGAAATCAGCTGACCGGCTATGTCCAATTACACACAGAGTTCTGTGTTTACCAAAAAGCAGAACTCTGTGTACCGTGAACAGCAATCTGGCTGTTTCTTCTCCCTGGAAAGCAGTTAGAGACCCTCCTAGATAATCTTTTAGCGCCAGATTGCCCGCCATCCTATCACAGTAACACTATAAGTCACTGATCGCCACAATTAACAGTATAGTCTCTATAAAATTTCCAGTGTATTTACCATAGTTTGTAGACGCTATAACTTTTGCACAATTCAATTAATATACACGTATTGGGATTTTTTTTTTTTTTTACCAAAGATATGTACCAAAATACATCTTGGTCTAAATTTATAAAGAAATTTGATTATTTACTTTTTTTATTGATGTATTTTAGAACAAAGTAGAAAATATAGTAGATAGTATAAAATTAAAAACCCAGTGGTGATCAAATTACCACCAGGAGTATCATGAAGGGGGTAAAACTTTCCGGAGGTCAAGTGGTTAAATATGACAATGCAGTCCTATAGACCAGTGTTTCTCAACTCCAGTCCTCAAGGCGCCCCAACTGGTCATGTTTTCAGGCTTTCCATTATTTTGCACAGGTGATTTGATCAGTTTCCCTGCCTTCGTAATTACCACAGCCATCTCATCTGAGGGAAATCCTGAAAACATGACCTGTTGGGGGCGCCTTGAGGACTGGAGTTGAGAAACACTACTATAGACCAATGTTTCTCAACTCCAGTCCTCAAGTACCCCCAACAGGTCACGTTTTCAGGATTTCCCTGAATGTGATCAAATCACCTGCGCAAAATGCAATATGTGTTTTTGTTGTGTTTTTTTTTTTTTTTTTTCCCTCCCTAAATGACGTTACTCTATCCTCTTGTCTGTAGGTGTTTGTAGAGAGAGAGAGCATGAGCCCAAATATGAGGAGCTTAAAGCTGAAGGATTTTAGAGATGCTTACCCTCGTTTCCCACCGATCCAGTCTATACATGTGTCACAGGATGAGCGGGAGTGCCTGATGGATCTCTCTGAGTTCATGAACCCTACACCATACACGGTGCCTCAGGTAAGTCCATTTAATCTATTTTATTTTTGTGTACCCATTTTATTTTCATCTGAACCATGAGGTGGGGTGATGATTGGGCTTCCTTGTGTAGGCTAGCTATGGGCCCGGACCTCTTGCCTGTGCTGGCCAAGTGCCTCCTTTGCAGGTTTTAAATAAGACAGCTTATAGATATGAGATGACTGTAGGGCTAATGAGCAAAAAACATAAATTTGCACACTAGACTAAAACAACTGTGCACATGCATGCTTTTATTCCAATTGAGTCCTATAGACCAGCTAGTTTTGGAACCATAGGCTTAAAGCGTCAGCCTATCCAAAAAAAACAAAACTGAATCTCCCACCACTGTCCTATATCTCTTGTAGACTCCAGCAACAGTTGGTTGGGGCTTCTGGCACAGCAACAACTCTGCTATGTTATCTGCCCTCTCCTGCTATGTTCCTCGTAATGTTAGAAAGGAAATCTCAATAGGAATAAAAGATGACTTCCTGGTCCAAAGATTCATGGTAAACAAAACAAAACAAAACAAAATCAGTGTTTCAGCAATGATATGCACAACTATTTGGCAAAAAACCACTTTTGCCTTGTATTTTTGGCTGTGAGCTCCACTGTTGTATGAAGCCCAATTTATGGGTATTTATATACTGGAGTAACCGCAAAACCCAACTCATTTATTTCAACTTCCTCCCGCTGTCATTCATACCCGTCACCTCTTTAGTTGCCTTTGATCTCCCGAGTCATTCCTCTTCCCTCACCTCCCGCTGCTAATGTAGTTCTCCTGTAATTCTCCTCCAGTAAAGAGATCTTCAAAACAGATAACAGATTGGACAGGAATGCAAGCACACCCCAGTGAAAAGTGCTGCAATTTGCCTCTCATATTGGCGCAGCTGGCTGATACCAGGCTGCTGATACCTGGGAAGTTGGTAACATGAAGTTGTTGCTGGTTGGTGAAAAGCTCAAAATGAGCTCAGATGTGCCATGTGGTAGGCACTACTCTAAGGAATGTACCATTGTTCAGTCCAGTGACTACGGGCCTCCCCCTGCATGAATAATGATAGTATCCATCTCAGGTGCAGCCTGCTGCCCGAGACAATTCTGTCACTCAGGACTAATTATTTTGTAGCTTTGTGAGCAACATGGTCAAGCAGCAGTGGAGGGAGGAGGACATGCTATCAAGCATTTTAACTTCATTGGTAGCACTGACCTGCAATAGTTGGTGTCGTTCCCATCAATTACCCCCCCCCCCCCCCCCCCCGGCCATGATATAGGTGTTTTATTCACAAGTTACGGGAGAGCCTGACCAAATTAGATTATTCATTCGGCCAGTATCCATACAAACCTGAAATATCAGGGTGCCGTGGAGCTGTCCTTTTACAAAATCTAGTAAAACGCAGCTACTACTTGTATTGCCCACAACAATCAATGATATTGATGCAAATCCATGTACGTGTTCTAATCATTGTGTGTATGTAATTCACAGGAAGCATCATTACCGCGCGTGTTTAAGCTGTTCCGTGCACTCGGATTGCGGCATCTGGTTGTGGTAGACAGTCATAATAGAGTAAGCACACCATTTTATTTATTCATATTCTGACACATTTTCTAGAAGTCTTGCAGGTGAGGTTTCTGGAAATGAGAAGAGCGGGTGACATAAATAAGAAAAATTCCAGCTGTGATTTTTCTAACCTGTGCAGGAAGAATGACAGCTGGAATCTGATGGTTAATATGGGCAGCTCAGGCATCGTCTTTTCCTCCCAGATGCTATTAGGTCACACTGGGATTGATTTGCTAAAACTGGAGAGTGCAAAATTTGGTGCAGTTTTGCAACTTCTAATTTCAGCTTGTTCAGTTAAAGGATAAATTCACATTTTGACAGAAAATAATAAATGCACATTTTTTTGCAGGTAAAAAAATGTGTATTATTTTTTATTTCTGGAGCCTGTAAAGCATTGCACCAGTGATTAGCAGATCACTGATGACATCCAGGTCCCCTGCAGATCTGTCAGTGTATTGGCTTGCTTGTACCTCATACCAGCAAGCCGATGCATTGTGACAGGAAGAATGAACTAATACAACGCTCACAGCACCGTGGTAGTTCATTGAAAACTGCAAGCCGACAGCCAGATGCCGGACCTTGTAGTTTTCCATTCACAGAGCGCTGTAAATGAGTGATGTGGGTGGAGTTTTTTAACTTTAAATTTTGACAGGCTAGCTGGGAGGTGCGGGGACCAGTGCATTCATAACCTATTAAACCCTGAATATAGGTTTAACATGTTATGAAAGGTGAACTTCTCCTTTAAGCTTTGTAAAAGAAAAAAACCAGATGCTGATTAATTTCTCTGCAGAGTTGCACCAAATTTTGCGCTCTCCAGTTTTAGTAAATCGACCCCATAGTCACTCTTATGATCCAACAGAGCAAAAATGGCAGCCGCTGTAAAGCGTTTATAGATAGCAAGGCTAAGACAATAAGGGCAGAGATAGAAGACAAACATAGATGCAGATCTCTAATCTATTATAAATCATTAAATGTATTTGTTAATGCAAGCAGTTTAAGTGCCTTAATTTAACTTGGTATCAACTTCTTGCAGTGCAGCAGATCTCAAACTAGGGGAAGGAAGAAGGAGCCAATAAGTTTTGCTGCAGTGACGGGAGCTTTCTGATGGGAGGATAAAGCAGAGTGACAGAGCTGAGCTCATCAGTCTGCTGCTTCTCCTCCAGGGTACATTGATCAACACTGCCAGCTATATAGCCAGCATCACTAATTGAGAGAAATTATTTCAACAGGCTGGTTGTACACAAGTTGATATACTGACTGACTTATGTACACTCAGCTTGCCCTTGCGTGGATCAAAATCCAGCTGGTCCCTGCTGACCGGCCGAATTTTGATCCTTGTATGGCTGATTAGGTATTATTGAGCTGCAGCAGAGAAAAAGCTCTGCCCTACCAGACAGGACTGCTGTGAAGCTGAGCCCTGTAAATGTCAGGAGTAGATGAGAATAAATACAAGGCAAGTAAAACCACTCCCATATACAGTATATCTAGCTGTATGTCTTTAACTCCACTTTAGCAAAAATTCCAAAACCCTCTATCCAGCTTCTCAGCACAAAATAATGTAATAATAAAGGTTTCGAACATTTAGATTGATAGAGTTTTGTACTGGGTTAGCCTTCGATTATAGTAGAAAATTTGGAGTTTAAAGCGGAGGTCTGCCCACCCCACGAAAAATTAAAGGACAGCGGCTACAAATACTGCAGCTGCTGACTTTTAGTATATGGACATGTACTGTCCAGGGAGCCCCCAATGTCAGCACTGCAGCCGAACTTCGGATTGGATGTCGGGTGCAGCCGCCGCCACAGCCTGTTCCCTAGTGCGCGCTGTGCTTTTTAATGGCCCAGTGGCGGAAGAAAGAGGGGGCGAACTTCCTAAAGATGGAGGCACGGCCCCGTCTCCCGGAAGTGGGGAAGTGAACCTGTCAAAACAGGTCCCCCCCCCCCCCCCCCCCCCTTGAAAGGTGCCAAATGTGGCACCGGAGGGGGGGGGGGGGGGGGGAGACACGAACAAGTGGAAGTTCCACTTTAAGCGACACCCTTTATTGGCAAAATATACATTTTTTTAAAAAGGTTTTTAAATAACTTTAGCCATTAAATGGTAACACTTAAACTCCACATTTTCACCATTAACATTTGGATTAAAGCAGAACTAAAGTCTCCTTTTTTAAAAAACTGTGAGCATGCAGGCTCTTCAGTGCCTTTTTTTGCAATAAAATAGATCTATCTGCCTGCTCACAGTCTTTTTTTTTGGGAATGTAGACTGAACTGTGTAAGCACAGCTCAGTCTACATTCCGGCACATATCCTGTGCGCCAGGATGACTGAACTCCTCCACATGCACAGGAGTCACCTATGAGGATGGCTGCAGCCTGGCATCTGAAAGATGCCTGCGGGTGACATCAGACTGTTGAGAGGATGGTGTCATGGACTTTAGTTTAGTTAGTTGGTTTTGTTGTGCCGACTAGTCAGTGCTGGGAAAGTTTTTGTAGTTTTATGATCCAAGCACAGAACATCAGTGCTAGCATACCTTTTGTGAGATTATTGCTTACACATAGGGAGAAATCTACTAAAACTGGTGTATGCAAGAATCTGGTGCAGATGTGTATAGTAACCAATCGGCTTTCATGTTTTATTATCAATGCTTAATTGAACAAGCTGAAGTTAGAAGCTAATTGGTTACTAGGCACACCTGCACCAGATTCTGTGTGCACCAGTTTTAGTAATGCTCCCCCATAATCTTCTTGCACATGCAAGCATTACACTGGGGGCCCCGGGGGTACTTCTTTATTGAACTGGAAGGTCTCATTGTATGTAAGAATGTTTGCTTGTTTATTCAGGGCAATCCTGTTGGCAACTTGCCGCCAGTGACAGGATCACTAGTATGACATCCAGGTTGCAGTCAGTGACATGATCACTAGTATGGCATGCAGGTTGCCGCAAGTGACAGGTTTAGAAGAAGGACATCCAGGTTGCCACCAGTAACAGGATCACTAGCCGCAAGTGACTGGCTAACTAGTATGACATAAGTTTAAATTCTAAAATGTATTTTTCTAATTGCTTGTTTTTTCTGAGTTCCAACAATATTCATTAGGTATCTTTCTGGTTATTAACTGTTTATAAATAGTACATTTCACTACTTGCTTAAGGAAATTCTTTGCTACCCAACCAGAACTGGCTAACTACATTCTCTTCTTTCTCTAACCTGCAGGTTGTTGGTTTGGTCACTAGGAAAGATCTCGCTCGCTATCGGATTGGCAAAAACGGCCTTGAAGAGCTATGCCTAGCACAGACGTGATAATGTCTTTCCCTAGTTCTAGCCATATCCACTTTTATCTTCTTTCCTTGGAACAGATGTTACCGGTTCTGTGAACTTGTAGCACTGCCAGACTTGAAGCCTCCTGAAGGACATTCAAACTCGTGTGGCCAAGGCATACATGGCAAGACCTTTATTGTCAGAGCCCCTTCTTGGTTTACACTTCTGACATCAAAGGGCTTAACACTTAGGATAATTAAATTTGGCACAGGGACTAACGCCTGGCTTTGTGTGTACAGATCTAGTGCAGGAACACTTTCTGCTGCTGTTAGAATATTCAGATCTAGTGCAGGTTGTCTGTGTCTGAATATTCAAACGTGGTGCGGGACCGCATTTTGCTTGCGCAGGAATTTTTAGATCTAGAATGCTGTCCTACAGTGTTCAAATATTCATGTCCTGGTGCTGGATCACTCTAATCCATTGTTACAGATATATTACATTTAATTTTGCAGACTAGTTTTTAAAGGGCACCTGCTCCTTGCCTGTTTGAGGGAGGCAGCCACTTTGTGACCTGGATCACTATCCAATTTAGGGGGGGCCTAGAGACCTCACAGGGAGATCAGACGTGACGGCATAGTCCAACTGTCTTCTGGCACTGGTCTCCAGGCTCTGTCTCAAGCAGATGTTGCTTGACCCCTAATCTCCAGGTAGGAAAATCAGTTGTTGGAACAGGTCATCTAACCTGTGTGATTACTCTTCCTCTTGAGAGAGGTAAGCCAGCAGGTGTCAGACTTGCCCATAAGCATGGAATTGTCACCTGATCAGACCAAAAAGGGTCAGTAACTATTCCTGTCTTTGCGAAGGCTAAGCGCCGGTTCACATTAGAAGCGGCACGACTTGCAGGTCGCCTCACACGACTGCCGCGGCGACTTGCAAGACGACTTCTGTATAGAAGTCTATGCAAGTCGCCCCCAAAGTAGTACAGGAACCTTTCTTCTAAGTCGGAGCGACTTGCGTCGCTCCGATTAGAACGGTTCCATTGTACAGAACGGGAGGCGACTTGTCAGGCGGCTAGGTCGCCTGACAAGTCGCCCCCGTGTGAACCGGCTATAAGGATTCCCAAGAAACAACAGACACCAGGGCTTGAGGTATGTTGGTTATAAATGCACAAGATGGCTGCTTCTCTGCACTCAACAGGCGCCCTTTATTTACAGGCTATTGTCATACAGGTCATGATTTGCAACTCTTTTGAAGTGGCACTGTCCCCTTGCTTATTCATTGCAAAGTAATATTGTAACCCTACCACCAGTTTATACTCTTCTATCCAGTAACCCCCCCATAGCTCCTCCTACTGTGGTCATCACTGCAAAATACTTAGTGCTTGCAACAGGTATGATGTAGTATGTGACCTCTGACACCAGCCAGCACTGGGTATTTTGGTAGCAGCTGTGGAAAAGAAGTGCTGGAAAGGTGTGTAGAAGATGGTCAGGGCTGGGCTTTCAATAAACATTGTCACTTTGCTGTGAACGGGTAAGTTGACAATGCCTTTTTTTAATCTCACCAATATAAGTTCTTTCCTTGGATCCTTACACTGAAATAGATTCTGACAACAGATTTGACTAGAACAGAACTCGCACAATAGTCAAATCCCCAATGTACTCTGGTGGTCAGGGGCTACAGCTTCTTACTCTTCCTTTTTTTTTTTTTCCCCCCGGAAACCAACCCTCCTCTATTTCGAAATTAGGTTTTGTTTTTTTTTTTGTTTTTTTGTTTTTTTTTTTTTTTTAATGTGTTATGCTTGTAAATGTGAGTTTAATATTTGCACTGAAATGGTGCTTCAAGGAAACACTTTATTAAAGTTCTGATTTTTTTAATCGTTTGATTTGTATGCAAATTAACATGTTCCTGTGAGCGGCAGTGATGGTTTTTGCAGTTGGTGATTAAAATATGGGTGTCAAGATGAATGGTACATAATATCTTTATAGATGGATAGAGCTGTTATTTTGATTGGGTTAAATGACATGCCAGACCACATCATCTCCTGGATACATAAGCAGCACAACTGTTTGTGGCTATGCTCTGGGCTTCATTTATAATGGTGTCTTGGAGTACATTGGCCCTTTAGTATATAACATAAAGCTGATGCTGCTCGGGAATGCAAAGCTTGCAAATGTGATCTTGACCAACAGTGCAAACCAGTCCAGATTGCTTGAAGATTGTTAAAGTTATCTGTAGACTTCTTCACATACGAGTAGTTGTGTCAAAGAAAGCCTTGCTAACATCCCTTTTAATGTTTCCAGGTCCCTCAATGACAGATAATAGGGGAATGCAAAGGTGATATCTTGGTTAACGCTGCAGCAAGATATTTTTTAGGACCAGCAAATTCCCTTCAATCCAAAAGTAACATAGCGGCTAAAAAGCCGCTGGATCACTTTTACAGTTGGCAGAAGGGGGGGCCCACCACCGGCTTAACTGGGCTCTCCCGTGCGATTGGGGAGCCCACTAAAGCTGGATGTGAACAGCGGCATTTGGTTCCTGAGACGCAATAAGGCTTCATGTACTCTGGCAGCTCCTGACCTCGGCCATGGGAAAATAAAGTGTGGCAAAAATGCAGACCCCGTTTTTGTCACGATTTTACTGTGTTTTTTTTTTTTTTTTTTTTGCGTTTTCCCATGGCTCGCAGTCAAAACAATCCTATCCTGAATGCAATTCTCCTGCGTTCAGAAGAGGGAGGTTTAACCTCCATCTAAATGCGGAAGCTCCTAAATTCTGCTAAAAGCCTACATGTGCATAGCCACATAGACACATAGCCTTTTATGGAGCTGAGTTTAGAAGCTTTAGCAAAAAAAAAAAAAAAAAAGTGCCAAAGCTCTCAAACTCGGGTTTAGGAGCTGCCAGGGTACATGAAGCCTGAGACTTTGTTCTTCCCACTGTGTGACATCAGAAACCGGATTCTTCGGGCACAGTCGGTGAAATATATATATGAAGGCCATCCAACTCCATCTATGACTAATAATTCTCATCCATTGAGAGATGCAGGAATTCAGAAGTCGGGCTATGCTGTGACCAAGGTTGGCAACAGAAAAATCGTAAGCCGGCCCTTAGGCATTGACATGTAGCCTGGCTGCAAGACCCGTTTTGTCAAAAAGTCTCCTCTGGGGACTTGTTTTCCTGTGGAATTAATTTCGCAGCCTCTCGATTGTTCAGGCTCCGTGTTTCTTCAGGTGGAGTCATAAAAACATGGCAACCTGTTAAATTGCACACTATACTGCTCTCATTGTAAACAATCATGAAAGGCAAAATGTAATGTTCGCTATCACCGGAACACATGGTACAGACAAAATGGCTCCAGGAACAGATAGAGGACCACAATTCTTCACCAAGTGACCACTAGCTATATATGCCAAATACTCCGGATCCCAACAGGGTTATCACATTGTATCTGTGTGTTTGTGTGTGTGTTTTGATGGTGCAAGCAAGGTGTGCGAGAGTTTTTTTTGTTTTCCTTACAAATGGTTTAATATCATCTGAATATGTCCCAAACATTGCTGCTGTTTCTGAAATCCCTTTTAATAAACCACATTCAGTTGACTCCAAATGTCTTTGGCCTCTTACTGATGCTTTACCTTTTATTGAAGAGAAGATGGCAGTGTACTACCACTACAAAATCAATAGTTTACTGATGGAGCTCATGTTTTAATATGCAAAATCCATACACTTATACCACATATATACACAGAGGTGCGGGGGCGTGTCACCGGCGCCCCCGCACCTCTGGCCAAATGCGGTACTGCAGACCCCATTGACTTGAAACCTGCTCATTTTGCAAGACCACACTCGCAGAGTCAGGATTTTTTTTTTTTTTTAGAGTTGCTCGTCTTTCAAAACGCTCGTTAACCACGTTACTCGTAAACCAAGGTTCCACTGTATCAAGTCCAAAGGTACCTGTATGAGTACCTGTAAATACTAAAGCAGCACTACTGTCATTTCCTAATATGACCAGCTTTCATATGATTATAAGCACATGAGAAAAAGGTGAATGACAGATGGTGATAAAAAGTCCAAAAGACACAGGTAGTGGTCCTAATGTTGAATGGTAGAAGTGCACCTCCCACCAAGATCCTCAAACCGTGCGTCACACTCCCCTTAGGGGTTCTCACTCACCAGATATAAATAGAATTCAAGCCTTGAAATGCTTAGATAACTGTCATCCATATCCTGGGTTGGGTTGTAACTGCATATCACCTCCACAGGAAAATGGGAAGAAAAACTCCACATAGCGTAACAAAAAAAAAAAAAAAAAGCTTAAACTGCAAAGCTAAGGAGATAGTAACAGGCAGGGGCGGCCCGTCCATTAAGGACGCACGGGTGCTGCCCCCCTTGGCCATTGCCGCCCCCCCTCCATCCATGCATCTGGCCCCTTTCAGGACTCCGACGTATGGATTTGAATGCGGGGGGGGGGGGCTGTTTTTAGAGCCAGAGGCTCTAATAGGCTTCAATATAGGGTGGGCTCGGGTCGCAGAAAGTGTGCTCCGATCCCACCCAGGTGTGTTACAACAGCGAATGAATATTTGTTGCTGTAACAATTATCCTCTGCCAGTCAGGAAGCCGTTTTTGACACCGGTCACCCAATTGGCTGAAAGGAGAGGCGATCCTATTAGATGCCTAGGAGGAGGAGCAGCTGGAAGCTGTCATGGAGGAGAGGACACGGAGCCGCTGCACCATGCTGCTTGCCACCGTTTGGGTAAGTGCTGGACCGACCAGCAAACAGTTTGGGTGGAGGGGGAATGGGGTGGGTTGTTTTTTTTCTGCCCCCCCCCCCCCCCAAAAAAAAAAAAAAAAAACACCAGCCGCCACTGGTAACAGGTAGGAATAACTTAAAGCTGAACTCTGATGACCAGAAACAACTACCCATGCAGTGGGGTTTTCCCTGCGCTGCAAAGGTTAAATGCTTGGTTTTGCCTTGGGTACCAGGAAAAAAAAAAGCCCTTTACTTACCTTATCCCTCACACCTCCAGCACCCAAGGCTTACCCTTCCTTCTTATGCTCTGGGTCTCTACTTACAATGCATTGTTTTTGATGACATCACAGCTTTCACTACCGGCCGAAAAGAAGAGGCTTAGGGTGGAAGAAGAAACCTGAGGGAGTGAGGGATAAGGCAAGGAAAGAGTGCTTTAAACTGGTACTGTAGGCAAAAATGAGCCTTTAACCCTCGCAGTATGGGTGAGGGGAGGGAGCCTCACTGTGGGGGTTGTTTTTTTTCTGTTCCCCAGAGTTCAGCTTGAAAATTATGGTCCCTGGAGTTCTGCTTTACAGTAACCTTTTCCAAGGAAAATCAGGGGTTTTCCTGCTTCTGAAAATGCTACTGTAGGTGCCTGGCTTCTATACTGATATGTTAACAAAGGGGGGTTGGTTGGGACTTTGTATGAAGCACGGCTAAGAAAATAAGGTATGCAATCACGTTTGTTGATTCCAAACAAGTATACATAAACTGGTAAAATTATAACACGATAAACAATAGTAGCACCTTAACAGTTTATAGTGCAGAACGACAACATGATTCACAGTAATATGATACTGTGTGTGTGTATATGTATATATATGTATGTATGTGTGTGTGTATATATATATATATATATATATATATATATATATATATATATATAATTATATATAAAATATATTTATTATCTCACAGAAGTGAGTACACCCCTCACATTTTTGTAAATATTTTATTATATCTTTTCATGTGACAACACTGAAGAAATGACACTTTGCTACAATGTAAAGTAGTGAGTGTACAGCTTGTATAACAGTGTAAATTTGCTGTCCCCTCAAAATAACTCAACACACAGCCATTAATGTCTAAACCGCTGGCAACAAAAGTGAGTACACCCCTAAGTGAAAATGTCCAAATTGGGCCCAAAGTGTCAATATTTTGTGTGGCCACCATTATTTTCCAGCACTGCCTTAACCCCCTTGGGCATGGAGTTCAAGAGAACTTCACAGGCTGCCACTGGAGTCCTCTTCCACTCCTCCATGAAGACATCACGGAGCTGGTGGATGTTAGAGACCTTGCGCTCCCCACCTTCCATTTGAGGATGCCCCACAGATGCTCAATAGGGTTTAGGTCAGGAGACATGCTTGGCCAGTCCATCTCCTTTACCCTCAGCTTCTTTAGCAAGGCAGTGGTCATCTTGGAGGTGTGTTTGGGGTCGTGATCATGTTGGAATACTGCCCTGCGGCTCAGTCTCCGAAGGGAGGGGATCATGCTCTGCTTCAGTATGTCACAGTACATGTTGGCATTCATGGTTCCCTCAATGAACTGTAGCTCCCCAGTGCCGGCAGCACTCATGCAGCCCCAGACAATGACACTCCCACCACCATGCTTGACTGTAGGCAAGACACACTTGTCATGGTACTCCTCACCTGGTTGCCGCCACACACGCTTGACACCATCTGAACCAAATAAGTTTATCTTGGTCTCTTCAGACCACAGGATATGGTTCCAGTAATCCATGTCCTTAGTCTGCTTGTCTTCAGCAAACTGTTTGCAGGCTTTCTTGTGCATCATCTTTAGAAGAGGCTTCCTTCTGGGACAACAGCCATGCTGACCAATTTGATGCAGTGTGTGGAGTATGGTCTGAGCACTGACAGACTGACCCCCCCCCCCCCCCCCCCCCCCCCCCGATTCAACCTCTGCAGCAATACTGGCAGCACTCATACGTCTATTTCCCAAAGACAACCTCTGGATATGACGCTGAGTACGTGCACTCAACTTCTTTGGTCGATCATGGTGAGGCCTGTTCTGAGTGGAGCCTGTCCTGTTAAACTGCTGTATGGTCTTGGCCACCGTGCTGCAGCTCAGTTTCAGGGCCTTGACCATCTTCTTATAGCCTAGGCCATCTTTATGTTGAGCAACAATTCTTCTTTTTTCTTTTTTTTTTTTCAGATCCTCAGAGGGTTCATTGCCATGAGGTGCCATGTTGAACTTCCAGTGACCAGTATGAGAGGGTGAGAGCGATAACACCAAATTTAACACACCTTGTTACGTACCTGGGATGTGAGCCTGACGTGTAGAGGAAGGCCTCTCGTACAACTCCGGCTCGCGGACTACTGGTAGTGATACAGCAGCCACAGGAGCACGGTGGGGTATGAGTGCCTGTAAACAGTTCAATAGTCCGTGTAGTAGCGGTGATCAGCAGGCAGATAGTAGATGAGCTGACACGATGCTTGACTGGTGGCAGGCTGGGATGAACCACAGAGCAGTACCAGATGCAGGCTTGCAGGGCTGGGAGCTGTAGCAGGCTGGATGAGCGAGATGCAGGGTCAGACAGGCCGGGTCGGTAATAATCGGGCAGATCAGGCATAGACGGTAGGCAGAAGAGAGGTCAGGTCACAAGCCAAGTAGTACCGGAAGATCAGCAGACAGAATCAGCAGGCAGGATCAGAGTCTATGGGAAGCAGGGATCAGAACAGGAAGCAGGCAATCACAGGTAACAACAAGCTGGATCAGAATCAGAGGTCACACAGGAAACAGGATACAACACAGGAGCTGCAGACCAAACAGCAATGAACCTCTGTAGGAGCCCTGTTTAAATAGCCCGCCTGACTTCAGTATTAGTGACAGGTGTGTGTCTTAAAGTGCTAGTACGCATGCGTGCACGCCGGGTGCTTACATGGAAAGCCTGTCTTCCCTGACACACCTGCTCCCCATTCACACCTGAGACCTTGTAACACTAAAGAGTCACATGACACCAGGGAGGGAAAATGGCTATTTGGGCCCAATTTGGACATTTTCACCTAGGGGTGTACTCACTTTTGTTGCCAGCGGTTTGAACATTAATGGCTCGTGTGTTGAGTTATTTTGAGGGGACAGCAAATTTATACTGTTATACAAGCTGTACACTCACTACTTTACATTGTAGCAAAGTGTCATTTTTTTCAGTGTTGTCACATGAAAAGATATAATAAAATATTTACAAAAATGTGAGGGGTGTACTCACTTTTGTGAGATACTGTGTATATATATGTGTGTGTGTATGTATGTGTATATATATATATATATATAATGTGTGTGTGTTTTATATATTAGCAAAGACCCTATAGCAGGGGTCTCCAAACTTTTGAAACAAAGGGCCAGTTTACTGACCTTTAGACTTTAGGGGGGCCGGACTGTGACCAGTGGGAGTAGAAAATGGTGTCAGTGGAAGGAATAGTGCCCTGTCTTTGGTGTCAGTGGGAAGCACTGTGCCTGATTGTTGGTATCAGTTTTCCCCTCATCTTTGGTGTCAGTGGCAGGAATAGTCCCCTATAATTGGTATCGGTGGAAGAAATAGTGTCCCATCTTTGGTGTCCTTTATCCTTGGTGTCCAATGGGAGGAATAGTGCCCTGAGGGCCAGATAAGGGCAGGGAAAGAGCCGGAGTTTGGAGACCACTGCCCTAGAGAATAAAATGGTGGTTGATGCAATTTTTTTATGTCACGACCATATTTGATCAGCGGTATTTCAAACGCAATTTTTTGGGAGTTAAAAAAAAATACACTTTAACCGCTTGCCGACCAGCTGCCGTCATTATATTGCGTTAGGTCGGCATGATCCCGCGAATCGCCATCATTGTACGTTGGCTTGCGGTATCGCCGGCCACGAGCGATCGCGGGCAGGAGAGGCAGAACAGGGACGTGTGTGTGTAAACACACAAATCCCTGTTCTGTTCTGTGAGGAATGACAGATCGTGAGTTCCCCATAGCTAGGAACCACGATCTATCATCCCCTCTAATCAGTCCCCTCCCCCTACAGTTAGAAACACACACAGGGAACAACATTTAACCCCTTGATCGCGCCCTAGTGTTAACCCCTTCCCTGCCAGTGACATTTACACAGTAATCAGTGGATTTTTATAGCACTGATCGCTGTATAAATGCCAATGGTCCCAAAAATGTGTCAAAAGTGTCAGATGTGTCTGCCATAATGTCACAGTCCTGATAAAAATTGCAGATCACCGCCATTACTAGTAAAAAAATAATAATAATAATAGAAATGCTATAACTCTATCCCCTGTTTTGTAGACGCTATTTTGTTTGGGTGTAGGGTCGCAGTGCCGAATCGCAAAAAATGGCCCGGTCATTCAGCAGCCAAATCTTCCGGGACTGAAGTGGTTAATGAATACTTTTTTTTTTTTATAAGTTTTATTCAATTTTAATGCAAAAAACACAATATATAACACAATTTTTTGGTAAGCTACAGGGGCGTAACTAGAAATAGCAGGGCCCCATAGCAAAATGTTGTATGGGGCCCCCCTGCAAATAGCCCCCCCCCCCACAGCTGCCCTATTGTCAATGCAGCGTGACCTGGGCCCCATGCAGCGTTGCCTGTGCCCAATACAGCCTCACCTGTGCAGAGGAAGAGGCAAGCCGCCTGAATCAGCAGAGAGCAGGATTTCCCGCTGTAATAGCATTCATTTGAATTTACAGTCTTCCCGGTGCTCATCGTCACATAGCCCCACCTCTTGGCCCGACGCCTTTGATGATGTTACACATCCCGCATTGGATCAGCGTTCTGTCTATCAAAGGCGCCGGGCCAAGAGGTGGAGCTATGTGACGTGAGCCCCGGGAACACTGGAAGTTCTAATGAAAGCTATTGCAGTGGGCAAAAAGGACATCAATTTTGTTTGGGTGCAACGTCGCACGGCTGTGCAATTGTCAGTTAAAGCGACGCAGTGCCGAATCGCAACAAGTGCTCTGGTCAGGAAGGGAGTAGTAAAAGCGGTTAATGAGGATTTTTCTATAATAAAACATATTAAAGTATATTTTATTGTTTTTATACTGAACCTATTGCTGCGAAGGAGCTCTGTTAGGCTTTTGCGGTGGTCTGGGTCACTGGTGGCAGCAAAAGGGTTATAATGGAAGTTTTCCTAGGTAATACTTATGTTTAGAACTTGCGTTCATTGTATATGTGTAGCAGGGTCTCCGGCCTCCTTCAGTCTAATGAGAACCTCCAGGGCCAGAGATAGCTGACATCCTTCTGTATGTGGTGGGTTGTGAGGCATAGTGGGTGCAAGATGGATAAAGGTTTTGAATGCCAGACACTTCTTGAATGCAAAAGAGATATTTATTTATCTTACAAACCTTTATGGGGGGGGGGGGGGGGGGAGGGTTAGAACCAGGACACCCTTGAGTAGTTGCAAGTTCAATTAGCAGACTCCAAGACTTCAATAGGAGGATAGATGTGCAGGGAAAGGCTTCCAGCAAGACGCCACATCTACACGTGCAGGAAAGCTGTCTTCCTTGGCAACAGTCTTTAACAGTTCTAACACAAAGCGCAACAGTTCTTTCACCTTTGTTACAACTTCTCCTTGTAGTTCTTCAGCCCACTGAGCTCCCAGTCTCTCACTAGACCCTCTGATTCACTGTCACTGAATCCCTTGAGATCCTCCAATCTTCACGGTGGTATCTTCCTCCAGCGTCACTCACGCCTCTCTGCTGGGTCCCTAGTTGGCACTCAAGATACTTCTCGAGCTTCACCCCACTGGCCTGCTCGGTCCCTGGCTTGACGCACAAGGCTGCTCTGCAAGCGTCACCTCCGCTGGCTGGGTCCCTGACTTGGTCACCGCCTAGGGTTGTCACCTTTTCATCAAGCCAAACCCAAACACTTTAGGGACCGTGCAGAGCAATTTTTTATTTTTTGCAGTTTACACTATAGGATTGTAAAACATCTGGGACACCTTTGGGTGCCCCAATAAGAGTAGTATTGCAATGCATGTAGTGTCCTTTGATGAACAGTGGGTGTGGCCAAATTGTGTTACTAATGGAAGAAGCTTAAGGACAGTCTGTACCCCAGTATAATCCCCCCAGGCCAGTCTGTACCCCAGTTAAAGCGCCCCCCACAAATATAACTAAATTCATTGGAAGCTGATGGGAGAGGAAAGGGAGATAGGAGGACTGGTGCTGCAGGGCTGCCATTGATGTTTCAGGTGGACTGAAACCCAGATACAGGATCTAAAACCCAGATTGTTAGGGTTGCCACCTGTCTGGGATTCACCCAATCACCGCCTGAAGTTTGCAGATTCTCCATCATACCCGTTGGGTGAGAATACTGCTCCGGTACTTGCTTCAGTTACTCACTGTGGTCCCTGGTAATAAGGTGGTTGGTCCCTTAGTGACGAGAACTTCCCTTCTACCTCCGACAATGACAGATTCTCCGGCCGACAGAACCGTCACTTCTGGTTGGACTGAAAGCCGCAATCCCACCCTCTTGCTTCTGGATAGGCTCTCTGACAGAATAGCAGCCAGACGCCCCCGGGATAGGCCCAATCTCCGGCCTAGCAGCCCGGGGCACACGACACAAGTCCACTTAGACAGCTGTCCAGGTGGCACAGAACATAGATCACCTGACTCCACCCAAATATATATGAATCAGAAAAGGGCTGGCGACTCGGATGCTCTTGAATAAAAGTCCTTATTTGGGTTACATGGGTACAGGCTACGCTGACACATTTCGGCTAAGAAGCTTTCATCAAAGCATTGATGCCTTTTCTGATTCAAGTACTGCATTTTGGGGCCTGAACGTCCTGGCTAGAGCACCGGATCACGGTTCATAGATCATCATATTGGCAGTGGAGCTGGGGTATCATTTTGCCACCCAAATATATAGGCTCCCCCAGCAGGCCAATGGACCCAAGAAAACCCCTGCCCATTGGCTGAGATACCCCATATACCCATAACCTGACCTTGGGTTGTCCTTCTCATATCTAATACCACTAAGTACCTAGCCACCTAGTGGTAGAAGAGAAAAGTGCAACAAGGCCAAACTTAGGGAGAAATCAATAGATCTCTAACAATCAACCAGGATAACTACTCCTGGCAAGTAAATTTGTTAGGAGCATCCCTGCCTAACTCCAGTATATACATGGAACCCGTGTCCTGTGACTTTTTTCTTCCAAGTGTAAAGGAGTGAATTTATATTTCTGTTTACAGTAAAAGTAATTGGCCAGGATAGAACTCTGGGAACTGCCACTGTAAAGGCTAGGATCGAACTCTGGGAACAACCCTACAACAGCCAGGATAAAACTCTGGGAACTACTGCTGCAACAGCCAGGATAAAACTCTGGGAACTACCGCTGCAACAGCCAGGATAAAACTCTGGGAACTACCGCTGCAACAGCCAGGATAAAACTCTGGGAACTACCGCTGCAACAGCCAGGATAAAACTCTGGGAACTGCCACTGCAAAGGCCGGGATAGAAATCTGGCAACTGCCACTGCAAAGGCCAGGATAGAACTCTGGGAACTGCCACTGCAAAGGCCAGGATAGAACTCTGGGAACTGCCACTGCAGAGTCAATCTGAATGTCAGAGGTCACCTGGAGTCTGACAAATGTAACCCTGGAAACTGCAGTAGGGCTGTTCCAGCACTGCACGAGTTAACAGCTTGTTTTTTTCTAGAAGAGAGGAGAGCGGAGATATACTTACCTAATCCTCCAATCCTAACAGCACAAGACTGACCCGGCACCCTGCACTCCAGCGGTCTGGAATAACATACTTGCCAACTGTCCCGAATTTCCCGGGAATTAGACCCTTTTTCCCGATTTTAGCATTACCCGGGAAATGTCCCAGGAAATCCCTTTTTTCCAGATTTTTCGCTAGCACCGCTAGAGGTCTGTGACCAGTGGAGATGGCTGCCATTTTACAGAAGACCAGAAGAAGTAACGTCGAGAACAGACAAGAAGCTACTCAATAGAAATTGAGTAGCGGCGGAAAGGGGTGGGGGTGGATGGCGCTGCAGCTCAATTTCTATTGTAGCCCCCCGGTCGGCTCCACCTCTATTTTGTTCCCCATCGACCTCTGTTACTTCTGTAATTCTGTAATGGCGGTGGAGAGACCACTGCTGGGATACCAGATGTAAGAAGGGCTCCAATGGGGGGATACCTGATGTAAGAGGGGCTCCAATGGGGGGATACCTGATGTAAGGGGGGCTCCAATGGGGGGATACCTGATGTAAGGGGGGCTCCAATGGGGTGGATACCTGATGTAAGGGGGGCTCCAGTGGGGGATTCCTGATGTAAGTTGAGCTCCGATGGGGGGTTACCTGATGTAAATGGGGCTCCAATGGGGGAATACTTGATGTAAGGAGGGACTCCATTGGGGACACCCGATGTAAGGACGGACTCCACTGGGGACACCTGTTGTAAGGGGGGACTCCGCTGTGGACACCTGATGTAAGGAGGGACTCCGCTGGGGACACCTGATGTAAGGAGGGACTCCGCTGGGGACACCTGATGTAAGGAGGGCCTCCGCTGGGGACACCTGATGTAAGGAGGGACTCTGCTGGAGACATCTGATGTAAGAAGGGACTCTACTGGGGATATCTGCTGTAAGGAGGGACTCTGCTGGGAATGACTAATGTAAGGAGGGACTCTACTGGGCACATCTGATGTAAAGAGGGACTTTACTGGGGACACCTGATGTAAGGAAAGACTCTGCTGTGGACGTCTGATGTAAAGAGGGACTCCGCTGAGAATGTCTGATGTAAGGAGGCACTCCGCTGGGAATGCCTGATGTAAGGAGGCACTCCGCTGGGAATGCCTGATGTAAGGAGGGACTCCGCTGGGAATGCCTGATGTAAGGAGGGACTCCGCTGGGAATGCCTGATGTAAGGAGGGACTCTGCTGGGGACACCTGATGTAAAGAGGGACTCCGTTGTGAATGCCTGATGTAAGGAGGGACTCTGCTGGGGACACCTGATGTATGGAGGGACTCTGCTGGGAATGCCTGATATTAAGAGGGACTCCGCTGGGGACACCTGATGTAAGGAGAGACTCCGCTGGGGGACACCTGATGTATGGACGGACTCCGCTCGGAATGCCTGACGTAAGGAGGGACTCTGCTGGGAACACCAGATGGCATCTGGTGGCAAGTGACACGCTTAGGGCTCCCATTGATTCTACATTATGGTGTATTGAGTGATTTAATTTTATATTATAATGTAATCATAGAAATAATGCGCTTCAATCATCCTGACACCATAACAACCATGGTGTTTGGAGTATCTTTATCTGCTGATTGTTACCTTTCTGAAGATACCAATATTCCTATTGTGGTGTAGAGCACCACATTTTTTTCCCAGGTATGTCACACCTACAAACGAATGCCCCACCCCCTAATTATAATAAGAATCTGCCCACAGACAAAAAAAAGTGTCCCTATAATTTTTTTTACAATGTTGGCAACTATGGAATAGTGGACTGTTCCTGAGGTCACCATGCCAGAGCAGGCACCATATACCAGGAACAGTCCACCGCTGGACCATAGGGGAGCACCATTTTCTGGATGATGGAAGGATTGTGTGCATATAAGCTTTAACCTTACCCCTAGACAAAATGAGCAGTTGACCTGTGCAGTGTGTGCACAACCCCACTGCATTGGAATTTCTTTTAACCCAGTGTAGCACCCTCTACCTCAGGTAGGATGTGTTACAGGTAGTTGTGTTTTTTTTACAGCTAGTGCAGGTAAAATTTAGGCAGGCCTAGCTGTGAGCTAGGCCTGTTTGTTTTGATCTGGGGGCTGGGGAGTGGTTTAGTGTAGCGGCAGGTGACTGACATGTACTTCATCTCTCTGGCGCCTCCTCTGTTTCTAGAAGGTTTTGGAAAAGAGGCAGGGCAGAGGATTGGAGTGACATGGAGTGTATCTGGGAGCCCTGACCAATCCCCAAATAGGATTGGCAGGGGGCAGGCCTCCTATATATATTCTATTACTATATACTGTATGTGTGTGTGTGTGTATATATATATATATATATATATATATATATATATGGTCATCCTGCTGTGGGAGGAGTTGTTCGGGTGGAAGAACTAGTGATGGAGTGTTAGGCTGTGGTGGCCTGGGAGGGAGCCCACTTTCTGGGGGGGGTGACCTCAGGCCTGGAGCTCAGGAGCTGGGAAGGAACCCCTTCAACGCTATCTCGGGGTGTTCTGAGCAGGAGGAGGAGGACAGTGTGGAGAGCACTGCCGGGCAAGTCACTGGGAGTGATTCATTCCGGGGTCGTGAGTGGCAGGCCCAGTGAGATCTGGGAGAAACATGCCAGGAGTGAATGTAAAGCCAGAGGGAGAGACTGGGATGTTGCTGGTGTTTGAGTCAAGTTTCTGCGGTCAGGAGGGCTGGCAGGACTTGCACAGGACTGACTGGACCAGTAGTCCACCAAGAATCAGTTAGCACAAAAGTCGCTATTGGTTGCTACACCAAAGGGGACTGCAGACCCCTGCCAGCAAATGGCAGATATTGAACAACTGGGACTTATTCAGAGTAAGGTCTAACCATGTGCTAACTGTGACAGGAATCTAGGATTGAGCAGTAGAGAAAGTGACGTTTTACTCAAGTGATGTGCTGGAGGAGTATGGAGCTTTAGAGACTAGATTCAAAATCCTTTGTTTAATTTAACAAGATCATCTATTTGGGCATCCCATGTCCCTTTTCCCATCCAAGTTAAATCCCCTCAATAAAAACAACAAACAAAAACAAGCTGTTGGACTATTCATTGTCTGGAATGTATGACTGAAAGTAAATGCCAGGCCGCTCAGGGTGACAAGTGGAACTACTACACTCAGCAACCCCACAGGGGCACCACTACACCAGGGTTGAGCTTTAAATGTGGTGGCCACATTAGTTTTCTTTTTTAGGTTTTTCTTTCAATTTCACCTGGTTATTCTGCCAGTAACACCCTGAGGTGACCACGCTACGTTTACTTACTCTCAATAGATGAGCAGCATTGTCCCCCTATGACAGGAAGTATGTTAGGGCTACAGAATGCCTCACCCTTTCCTCATCTCCATAAAATTAGTGGGAGTTGTAACCCACAAAGAGCTGGGAACAATGTAACTGATAGGAAAGCAGAGAGCACAGGAAATTATAGAACAGATAGAAGGCTTTCAATGGTATATTTAGCAGACCAAATAAGAGAATTTTATTATCAGGTTTACATACACTTTCAGAGAAAGGTAGACAAAAATATGGCTTTGTAATGTTGCATTGTTATGTACTCTCAGGAGCTGGGAAACAGTGTGTGAGACAAGGCAACAACTGTAAAAAGTAAAGTGACACCTGACCTATGTGATGCTCCAAGTTAAAGTGGAAGCTGGTTAACAAAAAAAAAAAAATCAAGCGTCAAATTATTCTGACAGATGAAAACACACCCACACATTTATTCAAGGTATTGACACTAGGGATGGTCGACTTGAACATTGGGTGTTCGTTTGTACGCAAACTAACTGAACACATGGGGCGTTCGCAGCAAATTCGTGCACCGCAGGGCGCCCTATATTCCACTGCGACATCGCAGTGCATTGACAGCTGCTGACTGGCCAAAGCATGCACCTGACCTGCATGCTTTGACCGATCACAGCACGATCTGCTGTGAGAGCCATGATTGGCCAATGGCAGGGTGCCTTTGGCCAATCATGGCTCAGGGGGCTAAGTCCACACCCCGCACTATATATGTATATATACAGTGTAGTGTGTGTGTGTATATATATATATATATATATTACACACACATACTCTGAATTCAGTATAAACTATATATACAGTGCAGGCAGTCTAGTGTATCAGTCTTCTTGCATCTCCAGGGGTGTCCAAACTATGGTCCTCCAGTTGTTCAGGAACTACAATTCTCATCATGCCTAGTCATGTCTGTGAATGTCAGAGTTTTACAATGCCTCATGGGACGTGTAGTTCTGCAACAGCTGGAGGGCCGTAGTTTGTAGATCCCTGGTCTATACTGATATGGCTCAAATACAGTGACAGGTATGCCAATCAGAAAGTAAAAGCTAAAGTCCTATAATCCTTTACTGACCAGCATATACATATATGTGGCCTCACAGAAGTGGGTCTTTATCTGTGGGGCTCCATACATAGGTGTGCCAGGTGTGTCTGGGCACACCCTAGTCACCCTGTGTGGCATAGATTCCCCCTGTTTAGACTCCTGATATTTCACCATATTTCCCTAATGGGGCTCCTAAATAAAATTGTAAAAAAATAAAATAATAAAAATAAAAACTACTGATACCATCCACTAGCCTACTCACACTAGTATCTGCACTAATGATACCGTCCGCTGCTCTACTGACATCATCAGTGTATATATACACATACACACGCATATGTGTTTGAGCTTTGATGTGCACACCTATGGCTGCATATATGCGCCGCTGTGCACAGCACGCTCCCAGCACGAAGACTGAGCTTTCATTGAATGCTCTGGGTCTTGTACTAACAATTAGGAAGCGGGAGGCCTGGTCCCTGATCACCAGATTGCTGTGATAGCCTCTGATTGGCTATCACAGTTATCACTGTACAGCTCACCTCTGTGTTTTCTCTTCTTGATTGGAAAAAAAGATATATTGTATTACATACAGGATGCATTGTATATTGCAGTGTATATTTTTCTCCTTTGCTAGAGCAGTGTGTGTAAAAATAATATTAATATTATTAATAGTAATAATAATTTAAAGGTAAAATAGCTATATCAGGGTTTGATCTAGGTCATTGTCAGGGTTAGGGTCAAAGATCAGGATCTCAGTGTATTTTTTTATTTAGTATCAGTGTCAGTATGTTTTAGGTAGGATAAAAAAAAGCAAAATGCACGCTATTGTTTCTTGGCCTATAGGTACCAACTACAAATAATATACATATGGTGTTGTTGCAATTGTCAGGAGCAGCAGAGTTTATTTTAGTTTGTTCTTTGGTGACAGAAAGAAATAGGCAGCCAATTTTTTTTTTTAATTATATTTTTTTTACTATTTTGTGCCCGTTTTTCACTATCATTTACCCCCAAATAAAAGCCAATTTTGTCCTAAAAAACAAGGTATAATTCACCTGGATACACTAAGCAGTAGCAATGATATACGGTTTTACTAACATGTCAACGTTGCAAAAAAAGTTGTGTTCTGGCGTTAAGATTTATTTGTCATGAAGGGGTTAAAAGCTCACGTGTTTATGCCATGGCACATTTGCGTTTAATGCTGCTGTTCCTTCCACCACTTTCACCAAATTGATACATATTGCTACGAAAGCCTTCTCTAAATTTATTACCATTAAAAATTATGTTTGCATGTTAATCAAACAGCCATTTTTTTTATTTTTTTTTTAACTGCCAAATATAATCACAAATTGCCTCGCCTTGCAAAACATACATTCCATCAAAACCGCATATAAATTCATTTTATGCAAATTTAATGTTCTCAGGCTATTGTTTTTGCAGATCAAATGTTATTCATTGAATAAAACAGCGTGAATGGGAAGATAGTTCATTTCGACCAATAGATAGAGCTCAGCTGAGCAACATACTTATTTCCTATGATACTCAGCACCATAGTCGTCATAACATAATACTTGTATTTTCTTTACTTATGCTGTTTTTTTTTTCTTTGAATAACATTTGATCTGCAGACAAAATAGCCTGAGAACATTTGATTTTGCCCCATTCACCCTGAAGGATGTTTTGATGAACAAACAGATATGCAAATCATTTTATAATTACACCCTTTTGTATACAGACCCTCTCAGATATCCTTTTTTCCCCTGTTTTTCACAAAGTAGATGAGGTATGGTTTCATGAATCCCCCCCAATAAGAGTTAAAGAATGTTTTTGGCAAGATACTTTATAAGAGCCATGTCACATGAGCGGGTGAGATTCTGTATCATTCCAGCTCAGCGGATAAGTGACTCTCGTGTTGCATCATCATAGTTGGGGGTCTCTGTTGATGGGCTTTCCTATCTCATACTTGTCTATGAGGAACCAAAACCTGCTTGAAGCAGTTTAGATACACCTGTCAATGAATTCTGAATGACTTTAGAAGCATCTCAATCTGAAGTCAAAATGACGTCATCAACACGAGAGCAAAGCCTGTTGAAACAGGTCCTAACTCTGCCCCTCTTGATGTGACACCACCTTGACCATGGCAAAACCCAATAACTCAGATGGTCATAAGACCAGCAATCTGTTTGAAAAAAGGCTTTGCGTGTATCACAAGAAAAGAAAGATGCAAAGAACTGCAGTAAAGTATGACACTAGCAAAGGTGGTACACAAAAGCTGAGCATTACAATGGTATTTCTTTTAAATGAAAATCACCAACAGCATACAGTTCAACACTGAAGACTACTTTATCAACAAAGTTGAAACATGGCAATTTAAAAAAAATATGTCTTAATGAGCAAACTTAAAATGAATACCATATCAGCCCAAAACAATATCTGTAACAACACCAAATACCTTTTTGAAAATGTAAAAAAAAATAAACATTTATTAATTGTTAAAATGCAATTTATGGTGGCTCTCCGTGGGTTTCACTTGCTGTAGTATGGTTGTAGTGTTCATCTGGAGTCATCTGGTTCTAATTTCTTTTTAATCAAACTATTTTTGCATATTTTACCACACCATGCTGTGTCAAAAAAAACAGTTGTTTTTAACTATTATACTTGTAGCTATTGGTTGTTAATGCTTTTTTAGGACTACTTTATGTCTTTGTTTTACTGCAATAAAAGCCATGCATTGACCTATCTACTGAATTCACCTAAAAGGTCCCTAGAAGCGCCATGTAGTTCATTATGAGCATCGGATGTCCAGTTTTCCAGGAGGTCACTGAAATCTGGTGTATTAGTGTTTAAAATGCATGATGGATCTGGAGATGGTTCTTTCCAAAATGAAAGTGGCAAGAGTCTTCTATGCATGGGAACAATATGTGCATACTTCTTATCTAGTCTTTGTTGCCTTCCATCCTTGGCTAGGATTGACTTTTGTTTTAGGTACTTACGAAGGCCAAAGTCAAACAGCTCACACAGGGGTCCAAGTTTCTTTGGGTCTTCTTTTGCACATATGTTTTTTAATATCTTTTCATCAAATTCGACTGGAGGTGTAAGTGGGTTAAATAAGTCCTCCTTCTCATGGTTTTTGTTTTGAGCTATCCTTACCAGATCATGGTAATACATCTCCTGTCCTCCTGACAGTCGGGGAGTAAAGTAGTCTTCATAGATATTGCAAGAGTCTGGGTCTTCATCCTTGGTTTTCTGCCCAAAATATCTCTGAATGTCAGAGCTTATAAGTTCAGAAAACTTCAAAAGCTGCTTGGTCATTTCTGTGCTGTCTTCAGGAGTTGGGACCTGGTCAAAAGAAACAAGGGTTGACCTGAAGGTTGTTGGTTCTCCATCTGACAAGTCATCCATCTCCTCTTCCTCCAGAATTTCTTCTTCCTCTTCAGAAGAATCTTGGAAGTCCACATCCTGAATCAGATCCGGGAGTAAGTATTGATTCTGAAAGGACGAGGGGAATTTAAGCTCTGAGAGGTTGCGTATCACGCCGGTTGCCATTGCCTTCAAGAAATAATCTAAAAAAGACAAAAAGAAAGAAAAAATTCAAATGTCTTTTAAAAACAATACAATATTGACTATATGATAAATAATGACTTATGCCCCGTACACACGGTCGGACATTGATCGGACATTCCGACAACAAAATCCTAGGATTTTTTCCGACAAATGTTGGCTCAAACTTGTCTTGCATACACACGGTCACACAAAGTTGTCGGAAAATCCAATAGCCAATAGCTTTCATCTCTTTATTTATTCTGAGCATGCGTGGCACTTTGTGCGTCGGATTTGTGTACACACGATCGGAAATTCCGACAACGGATTTTGTGGTTGGAAAATTTTATAGCCTGCTCTCAAACTTTGTGTGTCGGAAAATCCGATGGAAAATGTGTGATGGAGCCTACACACGGTCGGAATTTCCGACAACAAGGTCCTATCACACATTTTCCGTCGGAAAATCCGACCGTGTGTACGGGGCATAAGAGTTATGTATAAAAATTTGCCTCAATAATCAAAAAGCAAAACATCTCCAGAATCAAAAAAGTACAATTATTAAATTGTCTTGCATATGTAAAATTAATTATTACAGAAGAGAGATGCATATTTAAACTATTGATAAAGCTACTTTCCCATTCAAATTATAATGCAAAGTAGAAATGTACTGTATGTTTGGTAAATACCATCATTGATGAAGATTTTATAATTTATTAAAACAACTATACTAATAAATTGCTGATAATTCTAATTTAAAACAAATTTAAAGGGTATAACTTATGTTTTGTTCAACATGAAATTTGGCAAAACCACCAAGAATGCTGTAAATAATTTTAAGCAATGATAATTACATAAATATATGCCTGATAAAATTTAACTTAACCCTTTAAACCCAATTGTGTATACCACATAAGCACTCAAATTGTGTGCACATTATAGAGAGACAACACAATAACCTTCCTCTAAAGGTATAAGACATAAAAGGTGAAATATCAAGCTAGAAAAATAGAAAAAAATAGAGTTGCTAGCTGTGTTCTAGAGTAAGGGAAATGTTAATTGATAAAAACAAGACATTTTAAATATTTTTAAAACAGATTAATTAAAAATAAATACCTAAATATTGTTTATTGTATGGCATTACCCCACATCATTTACCACTGTGCAGCATTTAGGATTTAATTGTTTACATTTTGATCATAATTAGAATGATAATCATGCAGGCAAAAAGCATTTTAACAATCAAAAATGCTTTTTATTTTTTAAGTCAAAAAGGTAAACTTTCCTTTACCATCATCCACTGTCAAAATAGCAATTATGCACAGATTTAATAATGTGCCATTGCTGAATGTATTTTTTTTCAGGACAACTGTTTCTCTTGTTTTCATTTAACAAGTATAGAGAATTGCTGAATTTGAGCAAACTGATATTTTTGTTTTAGTAAATCTGAAGACACATTTAAAAAAAAAAATAAGCTGAGCTTTTTTAAATCCCATGTCAAAATACAGTATTATTATGAATGTTGTTCCAAGGGTTTATCCGATTAATATTTGGAATCAGAAAATATTTTTTTCCTGGTTACACAACTTTGATTTTTTTTTTAACCTTGTCTGGATTAATGTAAGTTTCAAAAAGATGCAGTTTATAAGGTTAATTGTGATGTATATGCCTTTTGTAAACCAAATGATGTAACTAGGCAAGTCATACATAAAAGTAAATAAAAAATGTAATGGACAATTATTATATCTTACAAGCTAGTTAAGAAAACGTAACAAATCTAGTGATAAACAAATTAAAATATCATGATTGTAAATAAATGTTCCGATATAAATCTAAAAATGTACCCATAAAATTCTAAATAGTGAAGGAACATTTTCAGAGATAAAAGCAATACAATGATTTATTGCCTTGTATTTAATTCCACAGTTATCAACGTATCATCTATCGTTCCTATCTGCTTTTTATTTATTTACCTTTCTGTCTGTCTGTCTTTCACTTTAGAATTAAAAAAAGGTTAAAAAAAATAAAAAAAGATGTAGGAGAGAAATATTTGGAGCTCACCTTGATGGTAAGCTTGGCTCAGGTCCCCAGCTTTTGCTCCAGCTAAGCCTTTAGATAAAGTATTTATAGGGAGAGCTGAGGCTGACAGGTTGACAAATATTTGATAGGAGTATTGTAACATTATACTGGGCAAACACAGCAGGGATTTGCTTTAGCACCCAGCAACCAGCTAGGGAGAGGAAGAGAACAAATTAGAGGCGGATGGCGAGTTTTAACTTAATGGTCAATTTGCCAGGGGATTCTCGAGTGCTGTTCCTGTGGGTTCTGCTATTAAGCCTTTCTCCACAGCTGCCTGGCTGTCCCCGACACTTGTACCTGTGGCCCTTATCGCCAGGAGCCATCTAAGTCCCTGGTCTCCTCTGACAGATAAGCTGGAAAATTACATTTCATGCTATTTTGACTTCTGGAGTAGAGATCTTTTAAAGGACACGATGCCTGACAAACAGTCAATATTGACTCAGACACTTTGCTAGTCAGGTGGAAAAAAAAGAAGAATTGACTGGCCAGCAAACAGGCCTGTGATTGACTGTAAGGCACAGCAAAAAAATAAAATAAAAAAAATAATTATATATATATAAACAGTGCCCTGAAAAAGTATTCATACCCCTTGAAACTTTCTACCTTTTGTCATGTTACAACCAGAAGTGTAAATGTATTTTGTTGGGATTTTATGTGATGGACCAGCGCAAAGTAGCACATAATTGTGAATTGAAAGGAAAATGATAAATGGTTTTCAATTTTTTTTTTACAAATAAATATCTAAAAAGTGTGGCGTGCATTTGTATTCAGCCCCCCAATAGAACCACCTTTCACCGCAATTACAGCTGCAAGTCTTTTTGGGGATATCTCTACCAGCTTTGCCCATCTAGAGAGTGACATGTTTGCCCATTCTTGTTTAAAAAATAACTCAAGCTCTGTCAGATTGGATGGAAAACGTCTGTGAACAGCAATTTTCAAGTTTTGCCACAGAGTCTCAATTGGATTTAGGTCTGGACTTTGACTGGGCCATTCTAACACATAAATATGCTTTGATCTAAACCATGGGTGCTCAACTTGTGGCCCTCCAGCCGTTGCTGAACTACAAGTCCCATGAGACATTGCATGGCTGTCAGTTACAAGCATGACTCCCAAAGGCAGAGAAATTATGGGACTTGTAGTTCCACAATAGCTGGAGGGCCACAGGCTGAGCACCCATGATCTAAACCATTCCATTGTAGCTCTGGCTGTATGTTTAGGGTCGTTTTCTTTCTGGAAGGTGAACCTCTGCCCTAGTCTCAAGTCTTTTGCAGACTCTAACAGGTTTTCTTCTAAGATTGCCCTGAATTTGGCTCCATCCATCTTCCCATCAACTCTGATCAGCTTCCCTGTCCTTGCTGAAGAAAAGCATCTCCACAACATGATGCTGCCACCATTATGTTTCACGGTGGGGATGGTGTGTTCAGGGTGATGTGCAGTGTTAGTTTTCCTCCACACATAGTATTTTGCTTTTAGGCCAAACAGTTCCATTTTGATCTCATCTGACCAGAGCACCTTCTTCCATATATTTGCTGTGTCCCCCACATGGCTTCTCACAAACTGCAAAAGGAACTTCTTATGGCTTTCTTTCAACAATGACTTTCTTCTTGCCACTCTTCCATAAAGGCCAGATTTGTGGAGTGCACGACTAATAGTTGTCCTGTGGACAGATTCTCCCACCTGAGCTGTGGATCTCTGCAGCTCCTCCAGAGTTACCATGGACCTCTTGGCTGCTTCTTTGATGAATGCTCTCCTTGCCCAGCCTGTCAGTTTAGGTGGACGGCCATGTCTTGGTAGGTTTGTAGTTCTGCCATACTCTTTTTTTTTTTTTTTTTTCAGATGATGGATTGAACAGTCCTCCGTGAGATGTTCAAAGCTTGGGATATTTTTTTGTAATCTAACCCTGCTTTAAACTTCTCCACAACTTTATCCCTGACCTGTCTGGTGTGTTCCTTGGCCTTCATGATGCTGTTTGTTCACTAAGGTTCTCTAACACAGTGGTCATCAACTCCTGTCCTTAAGGCCCACCAACAGGCAAGATTTGCAAGATAACTTAAATACATCACAGGTGATATAATTTGCTGCTCAGTGATTGCAGTATTCTAGTCTGCATCTCCCTAAGGTAATACATAAAACATGGCCTGTTAGTGGGCCCTGAGGACGGGAGTTGATGACCACTGCTCTAACAAACCTCTGAGGGCTTCACAGAACAGCTGTATTTATACTGAGATTAAATTACACACAGGTGGACTCCATTTACTAATTAGGTGACTTCTGAAGGCGATTTGTTCCACTAGATTTTAGTTAGGGATATCAGAGTAAAGGGGGCCGAATACAAATGCACGTCACACTTTTCAAATATTTATTTGTAAAAAATTTTGAAAACCATTTATTATTTTCCTTCCACTTCACAATTATGTGTCACTTTGTGTTGGTCTATCACATAAAATCCCAATAAAATACATTTACGTTTTTGGTTGTAACATGACAAAATGTGGAACATTTCAAGGGGTGTGAATACTTTTTCCAGGCACTGTATATATCTATATATTGCTCAGCATAAATGAGTACACCCCTTTTGAAAAGTAAGATTTTAATGAATATCCCAATTAACCCTTTGCAAAATTTTGACAAAACGGAGTTCTATATAACATTTGTTTAGCTCATTACATAAGAGTAAGGTTAATAATAAAACTTTGACTACTAAGTCTTCAGTTTTACTCAAATTAGTTGATGCAAAAATGAATACACCCCACAAATAAAACTACTACATCTAGTATTTTGTATGACCTCCATGATTTGTACGGAGAGCACCAAGTCTTCTAGGCATGGAATGAACAAGTTGATGACATATTGCAACATCGATCTTTTTTCTATTCTTTAAGAACGATCTCTACTGTGTATATATTTATGTATATATTTAATATTATATATAGTTACATATATATAGTTATATTATTATGTTATATATAAGACATTGGCACAGTTTCTTGTATCCATCAGTGTCTCTGTTACATGAAGTTGTGGAAAAATAATGTTATGTTTATGGCTAATAATGCTTTTAGCTGAGGATTCCAGGAACTGATAAGGTGCCTTAAAACGTAACAGTGTAGACTTCATCTGTGTTAGAATGAAATTTAAATATTGACAATCACGACACGTGGCTTTGTTCACAACCACAGAACGACTAGAAATCTGAGATTGTAAGTATTATTCTCTCTGGAATTAACTGACATATTCTGCTGACTTTAACATAGACCCATGTACATCTATCTTGAGAAAAATGATAAAGTAAAAATGTACAAGTCAGCCTAGGTTCACATTGGAGTGATTTGGCATGCATGCCAAATCGGCGGCAATTGCTGGCCATAGCACCGTCTGATTCCCACTACTTTTGGCGTTTTCGGGGTGCAATTTCCATCGACATCTGTGCAGCAACCTGCACAGATGTCACTAAAATCGCACCCGAAGTCGGGACTGACTGAACTCGCACAATTTCATTCCCGCTGTCAGTGTCAACCAGGGCTTAAAGTGTATTCTGGGCAAAATATCAAAATCTTGAAAATAATTTGCAGTACATCTCTGCATTGCATGCACATTCCCCAATGAGCTCCTAACATCTTCTGAGATGATAACACTACCTATGCTGCACTGAAATCCCAAGCAGTGTTGTCAGTTGGAGTCAATCCTCTTCTGAATTTAAGAACTCCCCTTTTCCTTATAGCTGTAGTCTAGCCGGGGAGAAATGGGAGGGATTTAAGTGCAGCAAAGGTACTGTGGTGTAATTTAAAAGAGGAAATTAGTAGCGCTCTGCATTTCTTTCATATTAACAGCTACAATATTTTTCTGTACATGCATTCTAAAAAAGACAAAACAGGGTGAATGTGCATATGTTAGAGATGTCCTATATTTTTTCTCCTGTATTTTCTTTATCACCTCTCTGACTTCACTCACTTTGTCTTCTCTTCCTCCCCTTTTCTTTTTTTGGCTCCTCTCCCTCTCTCTGTCTCCATTCCCTCTTTCGGTCTCCTTTCCCCTTTTTTCTGTCTCCTCTCCCCTTCCTTCCTCTCTCTTTCTTCTCTGTCCTCTCTCGGTTTCCTCTCCTTTTCTCCTCTCCCCTCTCTCTGTCTCCTCTCCTCTTTCTCTTCTCCCTTCTCTCTATCTCTTCTCCTTTCTGTCTGTCTCCTCTCCCTCTCTCTCTCTTTCTCCTCTCCCTCTGTCTCCTCACCCTCTCTGCCTCAACTCCCTTTCTCTGTTTCCTCTCCCCTTTCTCTGTCTTCTCATCCTCTCTCTGTCTTATCTCCCCTCCCTCTGTCTCCTCACCCTTTCTGTTTCCGCTCCCTCTCTCATCTCCCTGTCTCTTCTCTCCCTTCTCTGTTCTCATCTTTCTGTCTCCTCTTCCTCTCTCTTTCTCTTCTCTCTCTTTCTCTTCTCTCTGTCTCCTCTTCCTCTCTCTTTCTCTTCTCTCTCTTTCTCTTCTCTCTGTCTCCTCTCCCCTCCCTCTCTCTGTCTCCTCTTCCTCTCTGTCTCCTCTTCCCTGTCTCTGTCTCCTCATCCTCTCTCTTTCTCCTCTTTCTGTCTCCTCTCCCCTCCCTCTCTCTGTCTTGTCTACCATCTCTCTCTGTCTCCTCTTCCCTGTCCTTGTCTCCTCTTCCTCCAGGGGCATTGCTTGGTGGCAAAAAGACCAGGGGCTTCAGCCCGAAGTCCAAGCCCGGCACGGGGGGGGGGGGGGGGGGGGGTGATTTGTAGTGGCGCTGGGTTTTTGGACTGGGCGATGGGGTTGTGCGGCGGGGGATAAGCTCACTTGCTGGTTACTGCCTGGCTTACCAGTGCCCATCAATGCTGACCACTAAACTCACCTACCTAACATACATACACTGATCTACCTGACATGCATACACTGACATACACTGACCTACCTGACATACATACACTGACATACACTGACCTACCTGACATACACTGATCTACCTGACATACATACACTAAGCCATCTGACACATACACTGACCCAGTGTTTCTCAACTCCAGTCCTCAAGGCGCCCCAACAGGTCATGTTTTCAGGATCTCCATTATTTTGCACTGGTGATTTGATCAGTTTCACTGCCTTAGTAATTACCACAGCTGTTTCATCTGAGGGAAATCCTGAAAACATGACCTGTGGGGGCGCCTTGAGGACTGGAGTTGAGAAACACTGCACTGACCTATCTGACACATGCACTGACCTATCTGACACATGCATACCTGACATACATGACTGACCTGACTACTGACATAACTGACTGACCTACCTGACATACTTGACTGACATAGCTGACATACACAGATTGTTGACGAGTGTGACGTCCGTCATAGGAGCCGGGTCCCGAAGGCGGGACTTTGTGTACATCACTCGGCCGTGCTGGCGGGAGATTGTTCCCCAATACTGCGGCTCGGGGCTAATAATTCATTTAGTGATTTTAATACCCGGGGCTTTTTGGGGGCACACTCGGGGCTCCAGCCCCCGTCAGCCCCCCTCCCGACGCCGCTGTCTTCCTCTCTCTCTTTCTCCTCTTTCTGTCTCCTCTCCCCTCCCTCTCTCTGTCTTGTCTCCCCCTCTCTGTCTTGTCTCCCCCTCTCTCTGTCTCCTCTACCCTCCCTCTCTTTGTCTTGTCTCCCCTCTCTCTCTGTCTCCTCTCCTTCTCTCTCTCTGTATCCTCTCCTTCTCTCTCTCTCTCTCCTCTCTGTCATCTCTGTCTGCCTGCTCTCCCCTTCCTCTCTCTGCCTTCGCTCTGTCTCCTCTCCCTCTTTCCTCTCCTCTCACTCTTTATTTCCTTCTCCTGTCAGTCACCCTTCCCCTCTCTCTGTCAAGTGTTTGACAATTCCTTTATTAAAAAAAAAATAAAAAGCCCCAAAAAGTCCCCAATGGACTGGTGCATTCACTGCTAATCCTTGCTCAATGACAGATCCCCAAGGAGTCATCAGCTATATAAGGGCAGGGGCAGGAATAGTGGTGATCTCATGGACCAAATAGGGCCAATGTCATTGCAGTGATTTCACCGCTATCCCTGTCCCTTTGCTTACAGAGTTGGGAACTCTCAGCCATGTTAGTCTATGATGATGGGGACCTCATAGGTATGTGGCAGTTGCCAGCACCCACCCCTTCCTTAGCAACCATTGACAGCAGGAAGCTGTCATATATAGAAGCAGTGGAAATACCACTTCTATATACGATTGGCTCCGCCAAACAGGGGGCTAGATGTGCAAATGTTTGTTTCTGAACACTCAGACAGCCAAAGTTTGATCTGATTTCTGGTTCTGAACAAACCGTTGACTCATTCTTAGTGAGCCAATTTTCCTACTTTTGGCATTGGTACCTGTGCCCTATGTTCCCTATGGCAGCGCTTGGCTTCCCATGCCCTTCATTTGACAACTGCTTGTTTATTAGCCCTACAAATGGACAGAATAGACTAACAAGGTTAGCCCCCCCAAGTGGTTTGCAAACTTCTAGTAAGATTTACAAAACTGTTTGTGAACCAAACTCAAGCAGATTCGCTCATCCTTAATTATGGAAGGGACCATCAAGTTCCCACCCTTAATGGTCCCTTCCATGGGTTCCTTTACATTGGTTTTTAGGGATACTGTATTGTAAGCTTCTTGAAGGAGTTTTATTGCTTTTTGTAAAGCACTAAGGCAAAAGTTATGGGGATACATGCAGTAGACAAGACCAATAAATAAATCTGAAGTTTGGGTTTGGTGGCTTATTATTATTATGTTTTCCTGTGCGGTCTCTTCTCTCCGAGCTGCAGACACAGACAGCAAAGGAAAGCCTAGCATATGTTGTAGCATCTGGCACATACATAACACTATGTTCATCTCTTATCAAACCATCCCCCTGGAGGTCATCAGGGAACCTGGTTATATTCTGCTGGTTGCCCAGAGATTTTCAACATGAGATCCTACAGCCGCGTTATTAATACACAGCCCCCCCCCCCAACTCCTGGTCACCCGAGCATTGATCGCACCGGGCAAAAATCAATAGCTACAATATGTTTGCACTTAGTAGAGCGACAATGAATTACACAAGCCATTAGGCACACAAGGGCTGCTGTTTAGCCTCAGCCATTAGATAGACATTAACAAAACTTTCATACAGTTTGCCTTGTGATAACAGATAAACTATCACCTATGTTTTATTCTGCAGAGGGACCAGATTCACAGCATCTTCCAGGATTGCCAACACGTTACAAGGAAACGGCTGCATGTTTTAGTTTAAGTCAATCGTCATGCTGTATTTTATCAGAATGCAGATTGTTTGGTGAGCCATCTAGTGGCTCTAAGTATGCAAGGCAGTGCAACAAGCATCCGTGGTGATCAGCTGCTGCAAGAAAATTAACAGTAAGGTAAGCCATCTCAAGAGACTGTTTTGTAATCAGGATAAACCTTTACTTTTGTAAAGTAGCATCATGAATAGAAAACAGGCCCTGGCGGATGTTTGCACATGTAATCTATTAAGTCGGTATGCTCAATGTTTTGAGAACCAAAAGAAGGCTTGGTTTCAGCTTGGAAGCAAGGTTTGGGTCCACAACAAAAGCGAGGCATGGTTCTATTAGTGTATTTAATGCGGAGATACAGTATGGCACCCGGTGCCCAGGAAGACGTCTTTTGATGACTAAATGCGTTGGGCGGAGCCTCCTTCTGACATCATCTCATTCCAGCAAGTGGACTTTCTGAGTCGGCTGGGTGAGCTTTTTTACATGCACAGTGTTTTTTAACCATGTGAGTGTATTTCTTTGTTCAATAAAAGTTTTAAGAGATTTTTTTACACTATGGAGAGGCCTTAGTTTGCTTGACATGAATATTATGGTTGAAAATTCTGATACAATTGTTTGATCGGTGGTGTTCCTGGTGGATATAGGCGTGGTCCAGGAGGAGACCTTGGGGGTCCATGGAAACTGCTTAAGTGCTTTATGACCCCCCTTGAGAAGGGGTTCATGGGGAGTTGGTAAGTGAGCATTCCTAGTTTCACTCTGGGTGAAGGTGCTTGTGGCTGGTATCACAAATCTAAAAGGTCTTTGAAGAACCTTTTTTCACCTGCTTCACACTTGTGGATGGGACTATTTGTGAACACTTTTCTTTATTTTGTTCAAGTTCATCATTTACAATTTATGCCTATTCTTTATATCCAAATCTATGTTTGAGATTTAAGGTCTATGTACACTTACTATACACTCATCGGCCACTTTATTAGGTACACCTTGCTAGGTTGAGACCCCCTTTTGTCTTCAGAACTGCCTAAATTCTTTGTGGTATAGATTCAACAAGTTGCTGGAAACATTCCTCTGAGAATTTGGTCCATATGGACATGATAGCAACCCAGATTTGTCAGCTGCACATCCATGATGCGAATCTCCTGTTCCACCACAGCCCAAAGGTGCTCTATTGGATTGAGATCTGGTCACTGTGGAGGCCATTGGAGTACAGTGACCTCATTGTTATGCTGAAGAAACCAGTGGTGATCACCACTTGGATTTTTATTTTTTGCACTATAAATGAAAAAAGACCGAAACATTTGTAAAAAAAAAAAAGCATTTTTCTTTGTTTCGGTTATAAAATTGAGCAAATTAGTCATTTTTCTTCATAAATTTTGGCCAAAATGTATACTGCCACATATGTGAAAGTTATAGAGTCTACAAGCTATGGTGCAAATCACTGAAAATTGACCTCACCTGATCACACCTGATATTCTGACGGATCTCATTTCTTGAGACACTAACAAGCCAGGAAAGTACAAATACCCCAAAATGACCCCTTTTTGTAAAGTAGACATTCCAAGGTATTTAGTAAGAAGCATTGTGAATTTTTTGAAGTTGTAATTTTTTCCCACAATTCTTTGCAACATGAAGATTTATTTTCTTTTTTTTTCCACAGAATTGTCTTATTAACTGGTTATTTCTCTCACACAGCATATGCATAGCAAAAATGACACCCCAAAATATATTCTGCTACTCCTTCTGAGTATGGCAATACCACATGTGTGAGACTTTTACGCAGCCTGGCCACATACAGAGGCCCAACATTGAAGTAGCACATTCAGGCATTCTAGGAGCACAAATTACACATCTAATCTCTCAACCACCTATTACACTTTTGAAGGCCCTGGAGCACCAGGACAATGGAAACGCCCACAAAGTGACCCCACTTTGGAAAGTAAACACCCCAACCTATATTCTAGAAGGCATAATGAGTCTTTTGAACATTTCAGTTTTTTCCACAAGTTTTTGGAAAATGTGGAAAGAAAAATGAAAACGCACTTTCTTTTACAGAAAGTTGTCCATTTATAAGATATTTCTAACACATCGCATGTACATAGCAAAAATGACACCCCAAAATATATTCTGCTACTCCTCCTGAGTATAGTGATACCACATGTGGGAGACTTTTCCACAGCCTGGCCACATACCGAGGCCCAACATGCAGGGAGCACCACCAGGGACATACATTTCAAATCTAATTTGACTACCTATTACACTTTTGTGAGACACTAATTGGCACTGTTGTGGCAAGGATGCAGCATGGATGAGAACTGATGTGGCATGGCTGTGGCATGGATGAGTATGGATGAGCCAGGGATAGATGGAGCATGCATGAGCACGGATTAAGCATGGATGAGCCAGGAATGGATGGAGCATGGATGGAGCACTGATGAGCCGGGGGGGGATGGAGCATGGATGAGCACGGATGGAGCACAGATGAGCCAGGGATGGATGGAGCACAGATGAGCCAGGGATGGATGGAGCACAGATGAGCCGGGGATTGAACATGGATGAGCACAGATGGAGCACAGATGAGCCAGGGATGGATTGAGCACAGATGAGCCAGGGATGGATTGAGCACAGATGAGCCAGGGATGAATGGAGCATGGATGAGCCAGGGATTGAGCCAGAGATGGATGGAGCAGGGATGAGCCAGGACTTGAGCAATGTATGAGCACGGATGAGCCAGGGATGGATAGAGAAAGGATGAGCATGGATGGATGAAGCACGAATGAGCCAGGGATGGATGGAGCATGGATGAGCCAGGGATGGATGGAGCATGGATGAGCCAGGGATGGATGGAGCACGAATGAGCCAGGGATGGATGGAGCATGGATGAGCCAGGGATGGATGGAGCATGGATGGGCACAGGTGGAGTGTGGATGGCCACATATGAAGCAAGGATGGGAACAGGTCAGCACTGTGGGCACTCCAGAGACAGCCCACAGCGCTGCTGCACCCGGCTCCCTCCTCTGCTCGCAGACTGTACTGATCGGTGCGAGGAGAGGGGAGGAGCTGCACCGGACAAGCTCCGGTTTGTTGACAAGTGATCGCTCCGTCATTGGACGGAGCGATCACATGGTAAAGGGCCGCTGTCATTGGCCCTTTACCCCCTTCCGTGATGTGCTGGGTTCCGGAGAACCCGACAGTGGCGGATAGTCTCGAGTGCACCCGATTCTGTGAGGACGTCCATGGACGCCCTCCCAGAATAAGCCAACCTCACTGTAGCCGTATTTTGGCAATGGCCCGGTCGGCATGTGGTTAAATGATTCTCAATTGAGCCTGTTTGCGAATTGTAGCCTCAGTTTCCTGCTCTTCAATGACAGGAGTAACACCCAGTGTGGTCTTCTGCTGCTGTAGCCCATCTGTTGCAAGGTTGGATGTGTTGTGCATTCAGAGATGGTATTCTGCATACCTTGGTTGTAACGAGTGGTTATTTAAGTTACTGTCGCCTTTCTATCATCTCGAACCAGTCTGCCCATTCTGCTCTGACCTCTGACATCAACAAGTCATTTTCCTCCACACAACTGCCACTCACTGGATATTTTCTCTTTTTCTGACCATTCTCTGTAAACCCTAGAGATGGTTGTGTGTGAAAATCCCAGTAGATCAGCAGTTTTCTGAAATACTCAGACCAGCCCGTCTGGCACCAACAACCGTGCCACGTTCAAAGTCACTTAAATCTCCTTTCTTCTCCATTCTGATGCTCGTTATGAACTTCAGCAAGTCGTCTTCACCACATCTAGATGTCCTAATGCATTGACTTGCTGCCATGTGCTTGGATGATTAGTAATTTGTGTTACCAAGCAATTGAACAGGTGTACCTAATAAAGTGCCGGTGAGTGTACTGTATGTTTTGTTCATAAAGTATATGGTTATTGGTTAAACACAACACATTACTGTTCGGGATGTTTGCACATACCTTTCCATTTGTTTCTGAGTGCCTCGGGATCTCCAATACATGAGATGCTCTAATATGCAAATATCGACTTGAGGGAAAAAAAAGTCAAAAGCTGGACAGCCCTGTCCCACCCGTCATGGTTTACTGTTGGCTGCGGTGCCCTCATAAAACATTTAAGGCCAATGACCATTCGATACAAAACCTCCATCTAATCCACTTCTTTATTCTTTATAAAATCTTTGAAGTTGTTTTATTATTATAAGTACCGGATTCTTTTGTGGTATCAGCTTCCTGTAATCCCTTGTGTGGCCACAGCGAGACTGGGAAAAAAGAAGGGCGGCACTTGTGAGCCAATCATGACTATTGCTCTGCATGGTGCTGTCTCTGAGAAGAGGGAGCAGAAGGATGACCTCATCAATGTGTAGCTGCTTCCTAATTAGCCAATCACAGGCTGTGGTGTGTCCTGGACCAGGCTGAGGACCTGTCTGTCTGGGGTGCTTAGATGAACTTTACTACAAATACATTGACAGGTACAACAGAGGTCAGACTTTGAGAGAGAGGAGCAGCACAAGGAGCCAATCCGTTGTGCTATCAAGGAGCATTCTGATAGGAGAAGAGGACAGAGAGATGAGCTCATCAGTCTGCAGCAGAAAAATGCAGATCTCCTGTCTTGCTAGCCAGGGCTGTGCTGTGTAGTAGAGCTGTACAAATATCAGGAGTGGATGGACAGGAGTAAAATCCATCGGCAGGTGAGACACATCCCATATACAGTATGTCTTTTATCTGTGCATTTGTCTGTTTGTCTGGAGTCTAGCTTTTTATATTAACCCAATGTATCATATCCCTGATATGTGCCTGCTGTACCATGTACTTGTATCAAAAAGTTCCCTTTGTATTGTTTCCAGTCCCTCTGATTTCCTAAAAAAAACTGACCACACTAGGCATAAGAGCACAGTGTGGTCAGTTTTCTGGCTGTGCTGGGAAGTGGGAACGCAGCCTGCTCTCATCCACCGATCAGACTTATACTGTTATGCCCCTCCTGTACAACCATTCACTGGGAAGACCATTGCAAAGCTGCTTCTCCTCCCCCAGCTCTCTGAGTTCCATATTCAGCTGAGAACAGAGGGTGTGTGATCACTTCTCAAAAAGGGAAAAAAGGTATATATATATATATATATATATATATATATATACACACACACACACACACACACACACACACACACACACACACATATTATTTATATATATATACACACACACACACACACACAAATGTTTTGCCTTTCATTTCTGTTTTAAAATGAACGTTTTTGTTTTTTACAAGGTGTGGGTTCACATATACTTTAGGCAGTATTGTAGCTTGATGATGAAAGGACAAGGCCTGTATTCATTAACTGCTGCAAAAATAAATCAGGTCTCCTCAATTGCTAGATAGGGCTGTGCTGGGTGGCAGAGCTGTGTAAATTCTAGGACTGGATGGGCAGAAATACAAATCTCTGCAGGTAAAAACAGCTCCTTATATGTAGTTTGTGTGTTTATCTGTTAGTATGGAATTCATCTTTAAGCCTTTAAGTGAAAATACACTGTATTGTCTTTAATGGCATCCCAGTCTTATGCCCTGTACACATGATCGGATTTTCTGACAACAAAACCGTGGATTTTTTTCCGAAGGATGTTGGCTCAAACTTGTCTTGCATACACACGGTCACACACAAATGTTGGCCCAAAATTCCGAATGTGGGAACGCGGTGACGTACAAGACGTAAAAAAAAAAAAAAGGAAGTTCAATAGCCTTCTGCTTGATTCCGAGCATGTGTGAACTTTTGTACGACGGACTTGTGTACACACGATTGGGCTTTCCGACAACAAGTTTTGTTGGCGGAAAATTTGAGAACCTGCTCTCAAACATTTGTTGGCGGAAATTCCGACAGCAAATGTTCGATGGAGCCTACACACGGTCAGACTTTCCGACAACAAGCTCACATCCAACATTTTCCCATCGGAAATTCCAATCGTTACGTGGCTTTAGTCCATAGGGTTCAATATTGAGTTGGCCCACCCTTTGCAGCTATAACAGCTTCAACTCTTCTGGGAAGGCTGTCCACAAGGTTTAGGAGTGTGTCTATGGGAATGTTTGACCATTCTTCCAGAAGTGCATTTGTGAGGTCAGGCACTGATGTTGGACGAGAAGGCCTGGCTCACAGTCTCCGCTCTAATTTATCCCAAAAGTGTTCTATCAGGTTGAGGTCAGGACTCTGTGCAGGCCATTCAAGTTCCTCCACCCCAAACTCGCTCATCCATGTCTTTATGGACCTTGCTTTGTGCACTGGTGTGCAGTCATGTTGGAACAGGAAGGGGTTATCCCCAAACTGTTCCCACAAAGTTGGGAGCATGAAATTTTCCGAAATATTCTCCAGCAACATCAGTGCCTGACCTCACAAATGCGTTTATGGAAGAATGGTCAAACATTCCCATAGACACACTCCTAAACCTTGTGGACATCCTTCCCAGAAGAGTTGAAGCTGTTATAGCTGCACAGGATGGGCCAACTCCATATTGAACCCTATGGACTAAGACTGGGATGCCATTAAAATTATTGTGTGTGTAAAGGCAGGCGTCCCAATACTTTTGGTAATATAGTGTGTGTGTGTGTATATATATCTCAGGGGTGGACTGAGAACTCATGGGGTCTCCTGTGTCTCACCAATATTTGTGCACTGGTGTTCAGTCATGTTGGAACAGGAAGGGGCCATCTCCAAACTGTTCCCACAAAGTTGGGAGCATGAAATTGTCCAAAATGTCTTGGTATGCTGATGCCTTAAGAGTTCCCTTCACTGGAAGGGGCCAAGCCCAACCCCTGAAAAACAAGCCCACATCATAATCCCCCCCCCCCCCACCAAATGATTTGGAAGAGTGCACAAATCAAGGTCCATAAAGACATGAATGAGTGAGTTTGGGGTGGAGGAACTTGACTGGCCTGCACAGAGTCCTGACCTCAACTCAATAGAAAAACCTTTGGGATAAATTAGAGTGGAGACTGTGAGCCAGGCCTTCTTGTCCATCATCAGTGCCTGACCTCACAAATGCACTTCTAGAAGAATGGTCAAACATTCCCATAGACACACTCCTAAACCTTGTGGACAGCCTTCCCAGAAGAGTTGAAGCTGTTATAGCTGCAAAGGATGGGCCAACTCAATATTGAACCCTACAGACTAAGACTGGGATGCCATTAAAGTTTGTGTGCATGGAAAGGCAGGCGTCCCAATACTTTTGGCAATAAAGTGTACTTTAGGCAGTATTGCAGCTTGATGATGAAAGGACAAGCTCTGTATTCATTAATAGCTGCAAAGACTTATCAGGTCTCCTCAATTGCCAGATAGGGCTGTGCTGGGTGGCAGAGCTGTGTAAACTTTAGGACTGGATGGGCAGAAATACAAATCTCTTTGCAGGTAAAAACAGCTCCTTATATGTAGTTTGTGTTTAGCTGTTCGTATGGAATTCAGCTTTAAGCCTTTAAGTGAAAATACATTTGATTGCGGGATTGCAAAATGGGCCAAATAAGAGATTTTACTGATTTGGTACGTTCCTGCTTGTCTGGGGCTTTATTAATCTGACTGCTCTATAAAATATCCATGGAAAAGATGCTGCAATAATAAATGTTGCCGTCCCCTCATTTACCTCTGTGCTCTTTGCTCACAGTTATCACTCTCCTCTTATCTTCCATTGTTCTGCCTCCTTTTATTCCTGTTTATAAACTTTCCATTGATGGGATAATCCCGCCGGCCGATCAATCACAGCGCTGTCACTCTGCGCCTCCCAGGTGAGCGCCGGTAAACTTTTGAACCCACCAGTTGTGTTTTTTCCTTATCACCCAAAAGTTTAACCCGAAATCTCAAAGCATGATAGCGAGAATATGAAAGGCACTTCATTCTTCCAGCTGACCAGATAAGGAAATTCTTAAACACTTCTCAGGAAAACACAAAATTCCTTCCATCCAATCAAAGACAGCACAGGTCTGAATAGTATGAAATAATTATCTATATTTAAAAAGATATTTGTTGATATCTATATTTATTCATTAACTAAAGATAATAGTTCTAAATATTGGGAATGTGACAGCTCAGAATCAAAGACTGAAGCTGTGTGTGATCAAGGGGATCAGTAAACTGACCACACCGAGCAATAATTTATCTGTTAAATCAATAAACTTTACTAACAGCTGTGTAGTGTGATTGGATGGATCGATAGGTAGCAGAGCTGCACGATTTTGTCCAAAATGAGAATCATAATTTTTTTGCTTAGAATAAAAAGATCACAATTCTCGCAGCGTAAAATCTTTCACATTATACAAAAAAAAAAAAAAAATTGGGCTAACTTTACTGGTTAGTTTTTTTACTGTATTCATTAACCGCTTGCCGACCAGCCGCCGCAGTTTTCCTGCAGCAGAATGGCACGGGCAGGCGAAACGGCATTATGTTACGTCAGTTCCTAAGGCGGGCACTAGGGGTGCGTGCGTGCGCGCGCCCGCTGCTCGCCCCCGGAGCCGATGCGAGTGCCTGACGGTCTCGATGATCGCCGGACTTCCGCGATCGCTCGGAACACAGCGAGAACCAGGAGATCCCAGTTCTCTGAGGGGAGAAGTGACAGATCGTCTGTTCATACAAAGTATGAACAACGATCTGTCATCTCCCCTACACAGACCCCTCCCCCTTCAGTTAGAACACACACTAGGGAACACAATTAACCCCTTGATCACCCCTTAGTGTTAACCTCTTCACTGCCAGTGACATTTTTACAGTAATCAACGCATTTTTATAGCACTGATCGCTGTATTAATTCCAGTGGTCCCAAAAATGTGTCAAAAGTGTCCGATCTGTCCGCCATAAAGTCGCAGTGCCGATTAAAAATCGCAGATCGCCTCCATTACTAGTAAAAAAAAAAATAATAAAAATGCTTTAAATCTATCCCCTATTTTGTAGACGCTATAACTTTTGCACAAACCAATCAATATACACTGATTGCGATTTTTTTTTTTTTACCAAAAATATGTAGAAGAATACGTATTGGCCTAAACTGAGAAAAAATGTTCTTTAAAAAAAAAAAAATGGGGATATTTATTATAGCAAAAAGTACAAAATATTGTGTTTTTTTTTCAAAATTGTCGCTCTTTTTTTGTTTATAGTGCAAAAAATAAAAACTGCAGAGGTGATCAAATACCACCAAAAGAAAGCTCTTTTGTGGGGAAAAAGGACATCAATTTTGTTTGGGTACAGCAATGCATGACCGCGCAATTGTCAGTTAAAGCGACGCAGTGCCGAATCACAAAAAGTGCTCTGGTCAGGAAGGGGGTAAAATCTTCCGTGGCTGAAGTGGTTATAGTGTAATTTTTTCCCCAAAAAATTTTATTTGAACAACTGCTGCGCAAATACAACGTAATATAAAATATTACAACAACCACCATTTTATTCTCTAGACTCTAGAGTCTCTACTAAAAAAAAAATATATATATATATATATATATATATATATATATATATATATATATATATATATATATATATATATTTTTGGGGGTTCTAAGTCCAAAAAAAAAAAAGATTTTAACTTGAAACCAAGAAATGTCAGAAAAAGGCTTATGCCGCGTACAAACGGTCGGACTTTTCGGCTACAAAAGTCCGACAGCCCGTCCGACAGACTTTTGGCGGACTTGCGGCAGACTTTCTAACGAACGGACTTGCCTACATACGATCACACAAAAGTCCGACGGATTCGTACGTGATGATGTACACCGGACTAAAATAAGGAAGTTGATAGCCAGTAGCCAATAGCTGCCCTAGCGTCAGTTTTTGTCCGTCGGACTAGCATACAGACGAGCGGATTTCTGGGTCCGGCGGAGTTACGACGTAAAGATTTGAAGCATGTTTCAAATGTAAAGTCTGTCAGATTTGCGGCTGGAAAAGTCCGCTAAAAGTCCGGGGAAGCCCACACACGATCAGATTGTCAGCCGGCTTTAGTCCGTCGGCGTCCGTTGGACTTTTGTAAACAAAAAGTCCGACCGTGTGTACGCGGCATAAGTGTTTAAGTGGTTAAACTTCCCTCATTTACACACCAAAGTTCCTTTTGATCTAAAGGACAAATCGTTACAATGTTTATACTTAAGTTCCACTGCTAAAGAATGTTGTGATTCTTGGCAGACTGACCGTTTTTTTCTTTACTTTCTTTTGGCTTCAGCAGAGCAGAGAGAATTCTCTGCATAGAAAGGATCGGGAAATACTTTGTCAAGATTGCAAGGGGGAAAAAAAAAAAAAATCGCAATAACGATTCTTAACGATTAATCGTGCAGCTTTAATAGGTAGGGCATTACACTACACAGCTGAGGATCCGTTTATGAAAGACCGAAATCTGTGCCCAGCTAAATTACAGGTGCATGAACTGCTGAGAGATTTTTGACTATTTGCAACTGATCTTGTGTTCCAGGCATTCCTGCCAGACACACAGCCAGGACAGTGGCCCTAAGATTCTATATTGTAGATAGCAAATATAGATTGGTCACCAGCCTGCTTTAAGTCTGTGATTGGACAGTGGAGGAGAAGCACCCCAATGATGAAGTCATCATTCTGTTTGTTCTTCCTCCTGTTGACTGACCGCACTAGACATGACTGCTCTGCTCTTACCTATAGCAGTATGTGAGTGCTGCTGAGTAGGGAGTTAAAGGAAGCTAATATCAGTACAAAAACAAAAGTACAGTAAAACTTTGGATTGCGAGTATAATTTTTTCCCGTAAACATGCCTAAAATCCAAAGCACTTGTATATCAAAGCAAATTTCCCCATAAGAACTAATAGAAACTCAGATGATTCGTTCCACAACAATTTATTCATAGGTCCTTCAGTTTATAGTCCATATAAAAAGATTATAGTAATGTGATAGGTTGTGTAACCATAAAATGTCCATCCACAAATGGAAGCCTCCAAGAGGGGATTAGAAGCAAAATCCAGCAGGTGCTACAGAGTATAAAAGAGAAGAGAGGCGCCTCTAAGTGTAGCAATATGGTTATGTTTAATGAAGGTCCAACATTTAGCAACTCACATGGTTGATGATTAAAAGAGGCACATCTAAGTATTAAGTACGCAGGCATCTAGGGTAAAGCTTTCCACATAGACCCTTCTCCGCACCGCTGGCTCTTAGTCAGTTTGCAATCGTGACCGGGAAGACTACCCCGCAGTAGAACGATTTGAAAGTGAGGCTTGAAGCGCTTGTGGAGCACAGCATGGAAGGGACGATGTCGATGGCGGTGCGGAGGATGATCTATGTGGACAGCTTTACCCCAGGTGCCTGCATACTTAGATGTGCCTCTTTTAATCATCAACCATCAAATCTCTGTCCTCCACCCTGGACAAGCTCGCTCCCCTTACTACACGCAGAATCAGGCCTCGACCCCTACAACCCCTGGCAAACAGATGACACTAAAATTCTCAAAAAACCACGTAGTCCGCGCTCTTGAGCGTCTGTGGCACAAGACTAAGTCCCTCAAAGACTTCAACCAATACAAATCTGCCCTCCAAAAATACTATTCTTTCCTCCACACTGCCAAGCAAACCTATTTTACAACTCTTATTAATACCTTCTCATCCAATCCCCGTAAACTCTTCTCTACCTTCAACTCTCTACTTTGTCCTCCACCGCCTCCCCCCACTGATTTACTCACTGCCCAGGAAATTGCTAATCACTTCAAAAACAAGATTGATACAATCCGTGATGAAATCTCCACTCTACAGGTATCTCCCCCAGCTAAGACCCCATGTCAACAGATACAACTGACACTACCTCTATTCAAATCTACTACTCCAGACGAAGTTGCTAAACTCCTTTCTATCGCCCACCTAACTACCTGTCCCCTGGACCCTGTTCCCTCTCAAATGCTACGGTCACCCTCTGACCCCATCCTACACTCTCTAACCCACATCTTCAATCTCTCCCTCACCTCTGGCGTCTTCCCCGATGCTCTAAAACATGCACTGGTCACTCCCATACTCAAAAAACCATCCTTGGACCCTACCAATCTTAACAACCTACGCCCTATCTCCTTGCTCCCCTTTTCCTCTAAACTCCTTGAACGCCTGGTTTACAACCAACTGAGTGACCACCTCATTAAAAACAACCTTCTTGATCCCCTTCAATCTGGATTTCGCCCTCAACACTCCACAGAAACTGCTCTTTCAAAACTCACAAATGACCTACTAACTGCAAAAACCAACGGACACTATTCTGTACTCCTACTTCTGGATCTTTCAGCTGCCTTTGACACGGTTGACCACCCCCTCCTCCTCAAAAAACTTCACTCCATCAGTCTCCGTGACTGTGCTCTTCAGTGGCTCTCATCCTACCTATCCCAACGCACCTTCAGTGTCACTTACAATTCTACTTCCTCCACTCCTCTTCCCTTCTCTGTCGGGGTCCCCCAAGGTTCTGTTCTTGGACCTCTTTTATTTTCAATCTACACCTCTTCCCTGGGTCAGCTGATAGCCTCTCATGGCTTTCAATATCATTTCTATGCTGATGACACACAAATCTATCTCTCCACCCCTCAACTCACTCCATCAGTCTCCTCACGCATCACTAACTTACTAACCGACATATCTGTATGGATGTCACACCACTTCCTCAAACTCAACTTGTCCAAAACTGAGCTTATAATATTTCCTCCCCCACGTGCCTCTTCCCCTGACTTCTCTGTGAAGAGCAATGGCAAAACCATCCACCCGTCCCCACATGTCAGGGTTCTAGGTGTTATCCTAGATTCTGAACTCTCCTTTCAGCCCCACATCCAATCACTTTCCAAAGCTTGCCGCCTCAACCTCCGCAACATCTCTAAACTACGTCCCTTTCTAACCAGTGAAACTACAAAGCTCCTGATTCACTCCCTGGTTATCTCTCGCCTTGACTACTGCAACTCCCTCCTCATTGGCTTACCTTTAAATAGACTATCCCCCCTTCAGTCCATCATGAATGCTGCTGCCAGACTCATCCACCTTACAAACCGATCAGTGTCTGCTACCCCTCTCTGCCAATCCCTCCATTGGCTGCCACTCGCCCAACGAATTAAATTCAAAATACTAACAATAAGTTACAAAGCCATCCACAACTGTGCCCCCAGCTACATCACTAACCTAGTCTCAAAATACCAACCTAAACGCCATCTCCGTTCCTCCCAAGATCTCCTGCTCTCTAGCTCCCTCATCACCTCCTCCCATATCCGCCTCCAGGACTTCTCCCGAGCCTCGCCCATCCTCTGGAATTCCCTACCCCAATCTGTCAGACTGTCTCCAAATGTATCCACTTTTAGGCGATCCCTGAAGACTTTCCTCTTCAGAGAAGCCTATCCCGCCTCCATCTAACAACTGCATTATTTTCTCCATTAGCTCATCCCCCACAGCTTTTACCCTTTTGTATAACTTGACCCTCCCTCCTAGATTGTAAGCTCTAACGAGCAGGGCCCTCTGATTCCTCCTGTATTGAATTGTATTGTACTTGTACTGTCTGCCCTAATGTTGTTGTAAAGCGCTGCGTAAACTGTCGGCGCTATATAAATCCTGTATAATAATAATAATAATAATAACCATGTGAGTTGCTAAATGTTGTACCTTCTTTAAATGTAACCATATTGCTACACTTAGAGGCGCCTCTCTTCTCTCTTATACTCAGTTGTGACATGACGCTACTTATATATCAAGACATCGCTTGTATATCAAGTCATAATTTATTTTAAAAAGTTGCTTGTCTTGCAAAACGCTCTCAAACCAAGTTACTCTCAAACCAAGGTTTTACTGTACATATAAAACACACTTGTGTGCGATATACATGCTATGCTTTCTGCTTGGTAGTAGCACATAGTGGTTGGGCTTTACTACTCCTCTTATCCAGATCAAAGTTCATCATTAAACTTGAGCTATACAGAAATGCATAGTGACAGTTATTTTCCAATTTAGCCTGCATGGTGCATGGAAACCTTCGTGAAGCAGCCAGTAAAACAGGATGTTTTATTGTGACCCGCGCCTTCAAATGTGGTCATGTGACTGAGAGCTTTGCCAATGCAGGATTTCTACAATAACAACAAAAAGTACATTTCTTTACTCTTTTGTTAACATTTTAGATTACAATGCAAACTGAATTTTTAAAAGAAATGCTTCTTTAGTTTGCAAGATCCGTACGATTTGCGATCAAGATAGTACTGAGACTTACTACAAATTTTTCTGGACTTGTCCCTATCATTTTTGGACTCAGGTTCATACCGTTACCCAAAAGTTCACGGATCATCCGATTCCTAAAGACCCAAGTTTTTTCTTTATACACCATAATGACATCCCTCTTAAAACATACAAAAAATGTGATCATTATTCATATGGTTAATGCGGCCCGATCCGATCGGATATTCCAGTTCTTTGGAAATCCTCTTCACCTCCCACTATGCGGCAATGGTTCCGTAAAATTCATGATATAGAATATATGGAAAACCTTACCAGTTTTCTTAAAGATACGACCAATTATATTTAGCACAATATGGTCCCCCTGGAAGGACTTGTCCCATTCTGAAGACTACACCCATATCCTGTCTAACGTTCCCCCCTTTTCTATGGAGAGCCAGTAAGGTAGGATTTTGTTTGCATCATTCAGCACCTATAAAAAATATATTTATATCTATGGAATAAACTTAATTATTAACACCAATGCCATAAATATTCTTCCCAACTGGATCAGGGGTGATACGCTACCCAATACTGCCCCCTCTCTATCCTCCACCTCATCACTATACTACTTGATATTTTATTTTATATAAATTTTATTTATTTTACTTTTTAATTATTATTTATTATCTCATATCATGTAATATATATTTAAAACATATTTAAAACACTTCATTTACTCATATTTATGTTGTCCATATTTATTGAGATAACTCATTAAATGATGAGGTAATAGACTGTATTAGTAGCCTCCCTGGCGGTTTTCCCGAGTGTGGCTCGGGGTTAAAATTTCAGTCCCATTAGCGGTAACCCCGAGCCACACTCGGGATTACATCGCAGGATCCTGGTGTGGCTTTACTTACCTTGTCCCCGGGATCCTGCGATGTCCCCCCCGCAGTGTCCGTGGGCTCCGTCCTCCTCCGAAGCCTCTCCTTGCCAGGCTCCGTTCCCTGCGAGCGTCGCGACGCACGGGAGCGGAGCCTGGCGGCAAATTCAAAAAATTGTAAAAATCATAACACATACAGTACTGTAATCTTACAGATTACAGTACTGTATGAAATGATTTCACATCCCTTTTGTCCCCAGTGCTTTGGCCCATGCCCTGCATGCAGTTTTATATTATATATACTGTTCTTTCTGCCTGGAAACTGGAGATTGTCCATATCAACCAAAAAGTGTCCCTTTTTGTCAAAAGTGGCTTTAGACCAGCTAGAAAACAGCGATAGTAAATTAGAACACTTGCAGAATTGAGCGATAGTGAATCGTGGGGAAATTTATTTTATTATTATTTTTTTCTTTTTTTAAATTATTTCTTTTTATTTATTATATTATAATTTATGTTTTTGTGTTTCAAACTTTATCATACCCGGGATATCTACTAGACTCTGGTTTGGACAGATTTAAGTGTGTTATTGTTAAGAATTACAGACCTACAATATAAAACGCCAAATTTCCATGCAAAATAATTGTACCACTTTCAGCACCTAAAATCCGAAAGAATCATACCGCCAGGGAGGTTAAGGAGAACAATAAGTAATAAATAGTAATTAAAAAAAGTAAAATAAATAAATAAAATAAAATATCAAGTAGTATAGTGATGAGGTGGATATTTTATTTTATATTTGATATAAATTGTATTTATTTTACTTTTTTTAATTATTATTTATTACTTACTATTCTCCTTAATAATACAGTCTATTACCTCATCATCTATTGAATTATCTCATGTCATGTAATATATATATGAAACATATTTAAAACACTGCATTTACTCATATTTATGTTGCCCATAATTATTGAGATAACTCAATACATGATGAGGTACTAGACTGTATTATTAAGGAGAATAATAAGTAATAAATAATAATAAAAAAAGTAAAATAAATAAAGTTTATATAAAATATAAAATTATCAAGTAGTATAGTGATGAGGTGGATATTTTATATTAATTTTATTTATTTATTTTACTTTTTTATTATTATTTATTACTTATTATTCTCCTTAAATAATACAGTCTATTGAGTTATCTAATGTTATGTAATATATATTTAAAACACTGCATTTACTCATATTTATGTTGTCCATATAAATTTTTTTTTTTGTATTCAATATTCATTAAATATAATTGATGTTTGTAGTGAGTGCTTTTCATATGTTTTCTTTGCATTGTCATACTTTAAAATTTTAAATAAAAGAATGCATAAAAAAAAAAAAAAAAATAGTACTGAGATATTTCAACTGCAATAAACAAACAGCTCCACTAGGGGCATGCAGTGTTACAATATGAATCCGCCTGACAAGAAACCAGTCGAAAGGAATGTAATGACCTGTCCATGGTGCTGAAGTCTATGATGATGAATACAATATAAACCAGAGATCTGTTTACCACAAAAAAAACCCCCCAGAAATTTAAAGTCACATCATACAGCCTAATGAGCTGATACACAATCCTATCAAAAAGTTTCTGCACTTTTTTATATTTAATAGAAATTAAAAAAGTGCAGAAACTTTTTGAAGAACCCTTGTATATACTGTATACAGTGAGGGAAAAAAGTATTTGATCCACTACTGATTTTGTACGTTTGCCCACTGACAAAGAAATGATCAGCCTATAATTGTAATAGTAGGTTTATTTTACCAGTGAGAGACAGAACAACAACAAAAATATCCAGAAAAATGCATTTCCAAAAAGTTATAAATTGATTTGCATTTTAATGAGTGAACTAAGTATTTGACCCCCTTCGCAAAACATGACTTAGTACTTGGTGGAAAAACCCTTGTTGGCAATCACAGAGGTCAGACGTTTTTGTAGTTGGCCACCAGGTTTGCACACATCTCAGGAGGGATTTTGTCCCACTCCTCTTTGCAGATCCTCTCCAAGTCATTAAGGTTTCGAGGCTGACATTTGATAACTCGAACCTTCAGCTCCCTCCACATATTTTCTATGGGAGTAAGGTCTGGAGACTGGCTAGGCCACTCCAAGACCTTAATGTGCTTTTTCTTGAGCCACTCCTTTGTTGCCTTGGTCATGTTTTTTGGGTCATTGTCATGCTGGAATACCCATCCATGACCCATTTTCGATGCCTTGGCAGAGGAAAGGCGGTTCTCACCCAAGATTTGATGGTACATGGCCCTTTTTCATCATCCCTTTGATGCAGTAAAGTTGTCCTGTCCCCTTAGCAGAAAAACAATCCAAAAGCATAATGTTTCCACCTCCATATTTGATGGTGGGGATGGTGTTCTTGGGGTCATAGGCAGCATTCCTCCTCCAAACACGGCGAGTTGAGTTGATGCCAAAGAGCTTGATTTTGGTCTCATCTGACCACAACACTTTCACCCAGTTCTCCTCCGAATAATTCAGATGTTCATTAGCACACTTCAGATAGGCCTCTACATGTGCATTCCTGAGCAGGGCGACCTTGCTGGCGCTGCAGGATTTCAGTCCTTCATGGCGTAGTGTATTACCAATTGTTTTCTTGGTAACTATGGTCTCAGCTGCCTTTAGATCATTGACAAGATTCTCCCGTATAGTTCTGGGCTGATAACCTCACCGTTCTAATCAGGCCCGGATTTACACCCTTTGTCGCCCCAAGGCCGGGTCCTTCAATACCGCCCACCCCCCCACACACACACACACACCACACCATCATTCTCGTCCTTTATCGATGACTGCTACAATAGATCAATTAAAAACATATCTCCACTATATACTTCCCCCCTATCATCTCTATATACTCCCCTCTATCGTCTCTATATACATCCCTCTATCATCTCTATATACACCCATCTATCATCTCTATATACAGGTATACAGGCAGACTAGGACAGTATATAGGCAGGCTAGGACGGTATACAGGCAGGCTAGGACGGTATACAGGCAGGCTAGGACGATATACAGGCAGGCTAGGACGGTATACAGGCAGGCTAGGACGGTATACAGGCAGGCTAGGACGATATACAGGCAGGCTAGGACGGTATACAGGCAGGCTAGGACGATATACAGGCAGGCTAGGACGGTATACAGGCAGGCTAGGACGATATACAGGCAGGCTAGGACGGTTATACAGGCAGGCTAGGACGATATACAGGCAGGCTAGGACGATATACAGGCAGGCTAGGACGATATACAGGCAGGCTAGGACGATATACTGGCAGGCTAGGACGATATACAGGCAGGCTAGGATGATATACAGGCAGGTATACAGGCAGGCCAGGACAGTATACAGGCAGGCTAGAACGGTATACAGGCAGGCCAGGACGGTATACAGGCAGGCTAGGACGGTATACAGGCAGGTTAGGACGGTATATAGGCAGGCTAGGAGGGTATATAGACAGGTTAGAAAAGTATACAGGCAGGCTAGGACGGTATACAGGCAGGCTAGGCTCTAGCCTAGGGGAGAGAGAGAGAGAAGGTGATGATCATGAGGAAGAGAGGGGGAGGGAAGAAGGTGCATAGCACAAAGGGGTGGGAACAGAGAGGGGGGTTATTCTGGGGGTCTCACTCATCAATTATGCTCTCCCATTCAGGCTGGTCTCCCCCAGGGCTGTGGCAGCCATTGTTTGAAAACAGAACTCCTCTCACAGCACAGTACAGTGCATTGCATGCATGTGGCTGGAGTGTGGGCGGGCACAAATGGGAGGCGGAGTATTGGATTGGACAAGCAGTGCAGTGAGGGAGGGGTTAGGAAGACAGCGGAGACAGAACACAGCCCGACTCCTGCACAAGCTGGCTTTCCACGCTCTCACTATATCACTGTGACAGGATGCCAGAGGCTGTGGAGCGCCGGAACTAGAGGGGAATAGTTATCCTTGATCTCCACTCCATACAAGTCTTGCTGCCTGGGGGAGAAGCCGCTCCTCCCGCAGCTGCCCACAGACTCTGCTCTCCTTTCTAGTCAGAACAGCTTGTTTATCCTCATCCCCGCCCTGCTCATACAGAGCTCCGAATGATGTTAGTGCAGGGGGACGGCCGCAAAAGCCGAGAAGTCGCCGCAGGAGCGGCGCCGCCCCTGCACCACTGCCGCCCCGAGGCCTGGCCTCGGTGGCCTTGTGGGAAATCCGGCCCTGGATAGAGCCATGATAGGGATATGATAGAGATATTATAGAGCTACCCTGTTTCCCCGAAAATAAGACCTAGCGTGATTGTCAGTGATGGCTGCAATATAAGCCCTACCCCCCAAATAAGCCCTACCCTGTTTCCTCGAAAATAAGCCCTACCCTGAAAATAAGACCTACAAGGACTTTAACTATGGCTTATTTGGGGGGTAGGGCTTATATTGCAGCCATCACCGACAATCACGCTAGGTCTTATTTTCGGGGAAACAGGGTATGATAGGGCCATGATAAGGCCATGATAGGGCCATAATAGGGATATGATAGAGCCATGATAGGGATATGATAGAGATATTATAGAGCTATGATAAGGCCATGATAGGGCCATAATAGGGATATGATAGAGCCATGATAGGGATATGATAGAGATATTATAGAGCTATGATAGGGCCATGATAGGGCCATGATAAGGCCATGATAGGGCCATAATAGGGATATGATAGGGCCATGATAAAACCATGGTAGGGCCATTATAGGGATATGATAGAGCCATGATAAGGCCATGATACAGTGGCATAGCGTGGGGGGTGCAGGGGGTGCCGTGGCCCCGGGCGCGACATTTAGGGGGGCGCCAGTATGTGTCACTGGCTGCCTCCTCCTAATTTCAAATTCCTGTGTACCCTGCGCTCCGGCCGCCATGTTAAGTGTCTGGCGCCCTGTGATTGGGCGTATGGGGGTCATGTGAGGCGTAGGGCTGGCCTGTCCTCGATCGCTCCTGAAGTCCCGCCTCCGCACATGACCCCCATACGCCCAATCACAGTGCGCTGGACACTGAACATGGCAGCAGGCAGAGCGCAGGGGAGATAAGAAACAACGTGAGACGCCTCTGTCTTCTCCTCCTCATCCGGATTGATGCAGGCCAGGATAAGAAGGTGAGTGAGACTCCCTCGTGAGAGTCTTGTTACTGGCCGGGGGGGGGGGGGCGGCGGGGTGTGAGAGAGAGACTGTAGGCAGGACAGTATAGTGTAGTATAGTGGTCAGTATAGTGGACAGTGTAGTATAGTATAGTGGTTAGTATAGTGTAGTTTAGTATGGAGGTCAGTGTAGTGTAGTGGTCAGTATGGGGGGCAGTGTAGTGGACAGTATAGTGTAGTGGTCAGTGTAGTGTAGTATAGTGGACAGTGTAGTATGGTGGTCAGTATAGTACAGTATAGTGGTTAGTGTAGTATAGTATAGTGGTTAGCATAGTGGTCAGTATAGTGTAGTTTAGTATGGAGGTCAGTGTAGTGTAGTATAGTGGTCAGTATGGTGGTTAGTGTAGTGGACAGTATAGTGGTCAGTATAGTGTAGTGGACAGTGTAGTATAGTGTGGTGGTCAGTGTAGTGTAGTATAGTGGTCAGTATAGTATAGTGGACAGTGTAGTGGTCAGTGTAGTGTATAGCAAGTAAAGGCGCAAATAACTGGATATCTCTATATTACCATCTTGTTAAATGGCAGAGGGTAATTTCTGACTAATATAGTCCATAAAAAGTCTATAAAGGCAGAGCAAGTTCAGTAAAGGGTTAAAAGTCCACACAGATGGCTGCCTTCCAGACGGAGCTGAAACCAAGCCCCAAAAAATCTGCAGGAAAAACAAGGAAAAGAGGCGCCTCTAAGTGCAGTATGTAAGCTGAATTTAATAAGAACACTGTACAAAAACACTCACATTTAGTAGATTAAAATAAAGCATATAGTATGGTTGATTTCCTGGAGGAGGGGAGTCCATCAGTTCTGTCACTGCATTGCTGTCTCCTTCTGTGCGTACGGCTGTGCTTGAGACACCACTGAAGCTGGCCGCGGTGATGAGGTACTCCAAAGCGAGGCCTGGAACGCTGGTGGAAAGCAGGCGCGGGGCTGTGACGTCACCGGAATGCGACACGTTTCACGAGCGTACGGGCTACGATGTCACGGTAGCCGCGCTCCTTCATCAAGCTACAAGTGAATCGTGGGGATGGTTTAAAAAGAGGATGGGGGCGGGAGTGAGTGGTCAGTATAGGAATCAGGTAGGTCAGTACTATTGTATTTGAAGGGACTCAGGGATAGGAAGTCCGCAGGTTAGGGGGGGGCGCAAATTACTTGCCTTGCCCCGGGTGCTGACAACCCACGTTACGCCACTGCCATGATATAGCCATAATAGAGCCATGATAGGGCCATGATAGGGATATGATAGGGATATTATAGAGCTATGATATAGCCATGATAGGGATATGATAGAGCCATGATAGGGCCATGGTAGGGCCATGATACGGATATGATAGGGATATTATAGAGCTATGATAGAGCCATGATAGGGATATGATAGAGATATTATAGAGCTATGATAGGGCCATGATAAGGCCATGATAAGGCCATGATAGGGCCATAATAGGGATATGATAGGGCCATGATAAAACCATGGTAGGGCCATGATAGGGATATGTTAGAGCCATGATAAGGCCATGATATAGCCATAATAGAGGCATGATATAGCCATGATAGGGATATGCTGGAGCCATGATAGGGCCATGATAGAGGCATGATATAGGCATTAATATAGCCATGATATAGCCATGATAGAGGCATGATATAGCCATGATAGGGATATGATATAGCCATGATAGAGGCATGATATAGCCATGATAGAGGCATGATATAGCCATGATAGAGGCATGATATAGCCATGATAGAGGCATGATATAGCCATGATAGGGATATGACAGAGATATGATAGAGCCATGGTAGGGCCATGGTAGAGGCATGATAGAGGCATGATAGAGGCATGATAGGGATATAATAGGGCCATGATAGGGCCATGATAGGGATATGATAGAGCTATGATAAGGCCATGATAGGGCCATAATAGGGATATGATAGGGCCATGATAGGACCATGATAGGGATATGATAGAGCCATGATAACGCCATGATAGGGCCATAATAGGGATATGATAGGGCCATGATAAAACCATGGTAGGGCCATGATAGGGATATGATAGGGCTATGATAGAGGCATGATATAGCCATAATAGAGGCATGATAGGGCCATAATAGGACCATGATAGGGATATGATAGAGCCATGATAGAGCCATGATAGGGCCACGATAGAGCCATGATAGAGGCATGATAGGGCCATAATAGGACCATGATAGGGATATGATAGGGCCATGATACAGCCATGATAGAGCCATGATAGAGCCATGATAGAGCCATGATAGAGCCATGATAGAGCACCTGCTTACTGTGCTGTCTGTGTGATTATTGCGAAATTCGTTATTTCAGATAAATTCGTTACGTTCGGTTTGCCAAATTTGAAAGGAAATTCCAATACCTATAACTTAATAGTTAATAAATAATAATAACCTATAATAATAGTTATAATTAAAATAATGATAATAAAAACTATAATAATGGTTAATAATTTAATTATGTTAGAAAATACGAAAAACAAAATTATCCAAATGTTTTTCGTTCTTTCGAATTTAGTTTTAGAATTTAAAAAAAAAAAAATTCAAATAGTCTTTCGTTCATTCAAAAGCAGAGCCATGATAGAGCCATGATAGGGATATGATAGAGATATTATAGAGCTATGATAGAGCCATGATAGGGATATGATAGAGATATGATACAGCTATGATAGAGCCATGATAGGGATATGATAGAGATAGTATAGAGCTATGATAGGGATATGATAGAGCTATGATAAAACCATGGTAGGGCCATGATAGGGATATGATAGAGATATTATAGAGCTATGATAGGGCCATGGTAGGGGTATGATATAGCTATGATAAAACCATGGTAGGGCCATGATAGGGATATGATAGGGATATGATAGAGATATTATAGAGCTATGATAGAGCCATGATAGAGATATTATAGAGCTATGATAGGGCTATGATAAGGCCATGATAGGGCTTAATAGGGATATGATAGGGCCATGATAAAACCATGATATAGCCATGATAGAGGCATGATATAGCCATGATAGGGATATGATAGGGCCATGATAGGAGGCATGATATAGCCATGATAGAGGCATGATAGAGCCATGATAGGGCCATGATAGAGGCATGATATAGCCATGATAGAGGCATGATATAGCCATGATAGAGGCATGATAGAGCCATGATAGGGATATGATAGAGCCATGATAGGGCCATGATAGAGGCATGATATAGCCATGATAGAGGAATGATATAGCCATGATATAGGCATGATAGGGATATGATAGAGATATGATAGAGCCATGGTAGGGCCATGGTGGGGCCATGGTAGAGGCACGATAGAGGCATTATAGGGATATAATAGGGCCATGGTAGAACCATGGTAAAGCCATGGTAGGGATATGATATCGCTATGATAAGGCCATGATAGGGCCATGGTAGAGGCATGATAGGGATATGATAGAGCTATGGTAGGGCCATGATAGGGATATGATAGAGCTATGATAAGGCCATGATAGGGCCATAATAGGGATATGATAGGGCCATGATAGGACCATGATAGGGATATGTTTGAGCCATAATAGAGGCATGATAGAGCCATGATAGGGCCATAATAGGGCCATGATAGGACCATGATAGGGATATGATAGGGCCATGATAGGGCCATGATAGGGCACCTGCTTACTGTGCTGTCTGTGTGATTACTGTAATGCTGATGATCATAAGACGGTGAGATGCTGCTACTTTACACTTCATTTGGGTGGAGCAGTAAAGATGTGCAGCAGAGCTGCATTTTTACTACCCCCCAAACAAATCCACTTTAACCTCTTCCCGTCCAGCGATGTACCAGTACGTCTCTGGATTGGAAGGGTGATATCTCGGTCATCACTGCAGCAATGATATCATTTTTTAGCCCCAGCAATTCTGCACAAACTAAAAGTAATCCTAGTGGCTAAGAAGCCGCTGGATTATTTTTCCAGGCAGTGGAAGGGGGTCCCTCAACCACCACCTTCAAGATGGGACCAGTAGCATCCAGTTCCTGAGACACAGTGAGAGGGGTGGATGTCGTTCCTCCCACTGTGTGACGTCACAAACCAGGAGTGGCGAGAATTGTATCACTTCGGGTTTTGTTATCATGTAAACAATCCATTACCGGCCTGAACAAGCTTCTGATCAGACTGATCTTGGTTTGACCAGGTGCTTTGGAGGCCAGGGGACAGATAAGAGAGTCTAAAAGACCCCAGATATCTCCATAAAGAGGACCTGTCATGGCCTATACTATCACAAGGGATGTTGTACATCCCTTGTGAAAGGAAAGAACAAAGAAAAAAAATGTAAAAGATACAGTGTAAGATTTTTTTATTTAAAAAAAAAAAAAATACAATTTAAACTGCCCCCACTCCTTTGTGCAATTGCAAACACACACATATATGTAAATGGAAACAAACTTGCATTTTGTTTTGAGCCGAGGTCAGGGGTGGGGCAAGGGTGTGGTTGAAAGAGGCCCCATCAGGTAGGCTGTGCGGAGGCCCCATGATTTCTAACAGCGGCCCTGGTGACTCGGCTCGGGTGCCCCCATAGCAAGCTGCTTGCTGTGTGGGCACTCAACAGGAGGAAGGGGCCAGGAGCACCGATGAGGGACCCGAGAAGAGGAGGATCCGGGCTGCTCTGTGCAAAACCAACTGCATAGAGGAGGTAAGTAAGCATGTCCTCCAGCCAATGCATGTCCTTCGACACCTGCTGATTAGCGAGGAGAGACACAGAACAGAGCTCTGCCTATGTAAACAAGGCAGAGCTCTGTCCTTTCAGTAGGGGATGTGCGGGATTTTGGTTCCCGATTGTATGAATGAGTGCTAAGGCTGCTTTCACACTGATGCGCTACAGTTCACCTGCACCGTGGGTTCAGCACAGTGCGCCTGTGGCTTTCCTGTGGGTTAGCTGCACTTTGCCATAGAATTCTATTATATCCTGCAGGTGTGATGCACTTTCTGAAAGCACACCAAACCCACAGGTAATAACAGAAGTCTATGGGTCAGTACAGGTAATAACAGAAGTCTATGGCTCAGTACAGGTAATAACAGAAGTCTATGGATCAGTACAGGTAATAATAGAAGTCTATGGGTCAGTACAGGTAATAATAGAAGTCTATGGGTCAGTACAGGTAATAACAGAAGTCTATGGGTCAGTACAGGTAATAACAGAAGTCTATGGGTCAGTACAGGTAATAATAGAAGTCTATGGGTCAGTACAGGTAATAACAGAAGTCTATGGGTCAGTACAGGTAATAACAGAAGCCTATGGGTCAGTACAGGTAATAACAGAAGTCTATGGCTCAGTACAGGTGATAATAGAAGTCTATGGGTCAGTACAGGTAATAACAGAAGTCTATGGATCAGTACAGGTAATAATAGAAGTCTATGGGTCAGTACAGGTAATAATAGAAGTCTATGGGTCAGTACAGGTAATAACAGAAGTCTATGGGTCAGTACAGGTAATAATAGAAGTCTATGGGTCAGTACAGGTAATAATAGAAGTCTATGGGTCAGTACAGGTAATAACAGAAGTCTATGGGTCAGTACAGGTAATAACAGAAGTCTATGGGTCAGTACAGGTAATAACAGAAGTCTATGGGTCAGTACAGGTAATAACAGAAGCCTATGGGTCAGTACAGGTAATAACAGAAGTCTATGGCTCAGTACAGGTGATAATAGAAGTCTATGGGTCAGTACAGGTAATAACAGAAGTCTATGGGTCCGTACAGGTAATAACAGAAGTCTATGGGTCAGTACAGGTAATAATAGAAGTCTATGGGTCAGTACAGGTAATAACAGAAGTCTATGGCTCAGTACAGGTAATAACAGAAGTCTATGGGTCAGTACAGGTAATAATAGAAGTCTATGGGTCAGTACAGGTAATAACAGAAGTCTATGGCTCAGTACAGGTAATAATAGAAGTCTATGGGTCAGTACAGGTAATAGCAGAAGTCTATGGGTCAGTACAGGTAATAATAGAAGTCTATGGGTCAGTACAGGTAATAATAGAAGTCTATGGGTCAGTACAGGTAATAATAGAAGTCTATGGGTCAGTACAGGTAATAACAGAAGTCTATGGGTCAGTACAGGTAATAACAGAAGTCTATGGGTCAGTACAGGTAATAACAGAAGTCTATGGATCAGTACAGGTAATAACAGAAGTCTATGGGTCAGTTCAGGTAATAACAGAAGTCTATGGGTCAGTACAGGTAATAACAGAAGTCTATGGGTCAGTACAGGTACCTGCAGATCAATGTGAAAGCAGCCCAGTGTAGCGAGTGCAGAGTGCAGATATCCCCATTGCTGTTTGATTTTTTATTAAAAACTGACCTCAATCTTCACTTCTTCCTCAGGATTCCTGCAGGTATCGTTGGCGGTTGCTGTCCCCCAGGAGGGTATGGCTGGCGGCTGCTGCTGGCTGTCCCCCTGGATGAATACAGATGGTCGGTTTTGCTGGTACTTCTGGCGGGTATTGTGGATACTGCTGGTGGGTACTGTTGGCGGGTGCTGGTGGGTTTTGCTGGTACTACTGGTGGGTACTGTTAGCAGTTACTGCTAGCGGGTATTGCTGCTGGGTACTCCTGGTGGGTATCGCTGGCGGCTGGTGTCCCAGGCAGAGTACATTTGGTATCACTCCACCTGTGACAGGAGCCGGCACTATACAGGACTCGTTGGCTCTGCTCTCTACTGCAGCCGCATGCTTACTCTAGCGACGGCTCCATTCACACGATTCTCGGGGATGGCGGGTCGGAGAACCCGTGATCTGGGCTTGCTGACCGGCCACCCCAGAGCGGGAGGTGGCGGGTCACATCAGAGGGCAGCGTGGGCCAGCAGTTGGGCATATAATATTAGTAGTGATCACTGTATTGGTGTCACTGGTTCCCACAATGTGTCAGTCAGTGTCAGATTGACCGCCGCAATATTGCAGTCCCGCTAAATATTGCAGTCCCGCTAGACGTCGCTGATTGCCGCCATTACTAGTATGAATAAACAAATATAAAATCCAGTATATATCGCATAGTTTGTAGATGTGATAACGTTTCTATAAACCAATCAATTTACACTTAGGCCCCTTTCACACTGGGGCGGTTTGCAGGCGCTATTGCGCTAAAAATAGCACCTGCAAACCGATCCAAAACAGGCGCTGCTGTCTCTCCAGTGTGAAAGCCCCGAGGGAGCAGTGCGCTAGCAGGCCGGGAAAAAAAGTCCTGCTAGCTGTATCTTCGGATCGGTGGAGGAGCGGTGTATACACCGCTCCTTCACCGCTTCTTTTCATTGAAATCAATGGGACAGCGCGGCTATTCCGCCGGCAAAGCGCCTCTGCCTTTCTCGGCCGCTAGCGGGAGGTAAAATCGCCCCCCTAGCGGCCGAATACCCACGGTAAAGCGCCGCTAACAATAGCGGCGCTTTACCGCCGACGCCGCCCCCGTGTGAAAGAGGCCTTATTGGGATATTTTTACCAAAAACATTTCGCTTAAATTGATGAAGAAATTCGATTTAGAATAAAAAAAAACAATTATTGGAAATATTTTATAGCGGGAAGTAAAAAGATATAATTTTTTTTTTCAAAATTGTAGTTTTTTTCCTGTTTATGGCGCAAAAAATGTAAAAAAGCAGCGAGGTGATGAAATCCCACCAATAAAAAGCGCTATTTGTGGGATAAAATGATAGAAATGAGATTTGTGTACGGCGTCACATGACCGTGCCATTGTCAGGGAAAGTCACATGTGCGCTTCAAGAGGCGATTCTGCCGCCACTCGTTATGACACCAAAGGGGGAACTTTGTCCCCGGAGGAGCCCAGAGCGCCCCCTGATGGGGGATCTATCAGACATTTTAGGGGGGGTTTAGCTGGGGCCCTCCTGATTCCATTCTGTATGATCAGAGGAGAGCAATACCCCCCCAGGGAAAACCCTTGGGACAGTCAGAGATTACATACATGATACAAGAGTCAGAGATTACATACATGACACAAGGGACGATCATAGATTATATATATGACACACAGGACAGTCACAGATTACATACATGACACACGGGAGTGTCACAGATTACATACATGACACACGGGAGTGTCATAGATTACATACATGACACATGGGAGAGTCATAGATTGCATACATGACACAAGGGACAGTCACAGATTACATACATGACACAAGGGACAGTCAAAGATTACATACATGACACACGAGATGGTCAGAGATTGCATACAAGACACAAGGGGACAGTCATAGATTACATACATGACACAAGGGACAGTCACAAATTACATACATGACACACGGGACAGTCACAGATTACATACATGACACACGGGATGGTCAGAGATTGCATACAAGACACAAGGGACAGTCATAGATTACATACATGACACACGGGACAGTCATAGATTACATACATGACACACGGGACAGTCATTGATTACATACATGACACAAGGGACAGTCATAAATGACATACATGACACACGGGACAGTCACAAATTACATACATGATCACGGGACGGTAACAGATTACATACATGACGCAAAGAACTTGAGGTGCCCAATAATTGTTAATGGCGCCCCAAATGCGATGATCAGACGTGTGTTCTGTCTTGTGGAAAAGCTGCTTGCCTTAAAAGTTTCTAAAGCTTCTATGATGTGTTTGTCACATATATGGCGGCCCATTCAAGTGAACGGGTTCCACTATGTGCGAAATACAAGGAAAATGTGATGAGGAATGTTTGTTGTGTGAAGTATACAGGGATCTTAGGGATGGGATATAGAAATGTGATGAGGAATGTTTGTTGTGTGAAGTATACAGGGATCTTAGGGATGGGATATAGAAATGTGATGAGGAATGTTTGTTGTGTGAAGTATACAGGGATCTTAGGGATGGGATATAGAAATGTGATGAGGAATGTTTGTTGTGTGAAGTATACAGGGATCTTAGGGATGGGATATAGAAATGTGATGAGGAATGTTTGTTGTGTGAAGTATACAGGGATCTTAGGGATGGGATATAGAAATGTGATGAGGAATGTTTGTTGTGTGAAGTATACAGGGATCTTAGGGATGGGATATAGAAATGTGATGAGGAATGTTTGTTGTGTGAAGTATACAGGGATCTGAGGGATGGGATATAGAAATGGCTGGGCAGAGATTCCTGGCACATGGAGAGACATAGAGATGTCTTCACTGGCTTCTTGCTCAGCACTGCAGTGACAACTCTCTACACTTCTAGGCTGGCTTCATATTCACCTCTCTCCAAAATCCTAAAGTTTTGTGACTTTGTTCCCCTCCCCCAGCAGAAGTACTACTCCATCCAAAGCCTGGAGTTCAGTGACAGTATGATCTGGAGGGAGGGGGGTCAGAGGTCAGGACTTAGGGAGGAGGAGCTGAAGAAATCTTCCTACTCACCCTGACCAAACACAACACTGACGAGGGGGAGTTTCAGGCCTGGAAAGTAATGCACCTCCAGGAACTCCTCCCTCTTCCATGGGCTTCACCCCCATCCTGCCCACTCAAGCAGCAGCCTGCAGGAGATAGGCTGGGAACCTGCAGGGGGTGGGGACTCCAGTGTCTAGCATTTACGGGGCTAATGGTTTCCATGGAAATCATCACCTCGGCTTGTTTACCTTGCCGTCTCTGAGCTGCACATGCGCAGTAGCTGCAGGGAGGATTTCATGCGTCTCCTCCTGTCAAGTCACGTGGCCTTGTTCTGACCGTTACGTGCAACACGTGACTGCTGCAGAGAGCGACCTAACGGCTCAGGTGGGAGTGGGCGTGATCAGCGCATGGGACGTGCGTGACCCGAGGATGAGTAACCAATCAGGAGCTGGAGGCTGGAGCCGTTACACTTGTGACGTCACGGCTTGATCAGATAAATAGCCGAGCGGGGGAAGGGAGCGCGTCAGTGTGAGGAGAGCGCAGAGGAGGAAACATCTCCAACACAGAGCTCCGGAGGGAGGAGCCATTGTCCGGGCTACAGCCGGGTCACAGCGTGTCTGTGTGTCCGGGGAACCTGCCTCCTCTGCTCAACCTCTGAAGAACTACAACTCCCAGCAATCTTTGTCCACATGAGGAACTACAACTCCCAGCATGTACTGTATAAGTAATGGGGGTTCAGCTCCCAGCCTGGAATAGGATGTTACAGGACTACATATCCCAGCATGATTTCTTCTATAGATGTAATACAAGTCCCAGCAATCTCTACATACCCCAGCCTGCTTCCCTCCCCCTCCTCAGGGGTAATTGCACCCCACCATCCTCTCCCACCACAGGTGGTGGGTCCCCTCCCCCCAGGATGGGGGAGGGCTGATCGGGACTGGGGAGGTGCAATTCCCCCTGAGGAGGGGGAGGGGCCGGGGAGCAGACTGGAGTATGTAGAGATCACTGGACCTGTAATATCTCCATAGAGAAAATCATGCTGGGATATGTAGTCCCACAGCATCTTATTCCAGGCTGGGAGCGGAACCCCATCACTTACACAGTGCATGCTGGGAATTGTAGTTCCTCATGTGGACAGAGATTGCTGGGACTTGTAGTTCCTTTAGAGCTTGAGCAGAGGAAGCAGATCACACAGACACGCCGTGACCCGGCTGTAGTCCGGACAATGGCTCCTCCCTCCAGAGCTCTGTGTGGGGGATGGTCCCTCCTCCCCCGCTCTCCACACACTGACACCCACATCTCCACTCACCTACCACCGAGGGTGGGGCTCCAATTGCTCGCCCTCCCCCACACAAGGGGCCGATCCAGGAAACATCTCCACCACAGAACTCCGGAGGGAGGAGCCATTGTCCGGACTACAGCCGGGTCACAGCGTGTCTGTGTGTCCGGGGAACCTGCCTCCTCTGCTCAGGCTCTGAGGAACTACAACTCCCAGATTGCTGGGACTTGTAGTTGCTTTAGAGCCTGAACAGAGGAGGCAGATCACACAGACACGCCGTGACCCGGCTGTAGTCCGGACAATGGCTCCTCCCTCCAGAGCTCTGTGTGGGGGATGTTGCCTCCTCCCCCGCTCTCCACACACTGACACCCACATCTCCACTCACCTACCCCCGAGGGTGGGGCTCCAATTGCCCGCCCTCCCCCACACACACAGGGCCGATCCAGGAAATATTCGATTGCCTCTCGGGGGATCAGGAAGGAATTTTTTCCCCAGCTGGAGCACATTGGATCATGCTTTGCTGGGGTTTTTCGCCTTCCTCTGGATCAACTGCCTCACAAGCCAATACACCCACTCTTCTACCACCAAGAGGGGACGCTACCACCCGGGCATGGGGTGAGTGTGGCCAGTGGAACTTCCCCCCAAGTTTTATCTGCCCTCACTCCCCCATGCCCAGCATACTGGTAATACCCTCTGCCCCCACCTACACCCACCCGTCTACCACCAAGAGGGGACGCTACCACCCGGGCATGGGGTGAGTGTGGCCAGTGGAACTTCCCCCCAAGTTTCATCTGCCCTCACTTCCCCATGCCCAGCATACTGGTAATACCCCCTGCCCCCACCTACACCCACCCATCTACCACCAAGAGGGGACGCTACCACCCTGGGTAGGGGGTTAGTGTGGCCAGTGGAACTTCCCCCCAAGTTTCACCTACCCTCACTCCCCCACGCCCAGCATACTGGTAATACCCCCTGCCCCCACCTACACCCACCCATCTACCACCAAGAGGGGACGCTACCACCCTGGGTAGGGGGTTAGTGTGGCCAGTGGAACTTCCCCCCAAGTTTCACCTACCCTCACTCCCCCACGCCCAGCATACTGGTAATACCCCCTGCCCCCACCTACACCCACTCATCTACCACCAAGAGGGGACGCTACCACCCTGGGTAAAAAAAAACAAACTTTCCCTTCTCCCCCCTCCCTCCACCCCTCCTCTAATTACCTTATATTAAATATGCTCCCAATTCGCCCAAACCAAGAGAAAAAAAAAATTAAGAGGCTTCAATGAGCCATGTCCATATCACTCTTAACACCCAAAAAAAAAAATATATATGAGGCTTCTATAAGCCATACTCCACCCCTTACCTATCTATAGTGAATATACACCTCATCTTCCTTTAACCATATGTACTTCTTACCTAAACCCCCTCATCTACCACCAAGAGGGGACGCTACCACCCTGGGTATGGGGTGAGTGTGGCCAGTGGAACTTCCCCCCAAGTTTCTGCCCTCACTCCCCCATGCCCAGCGTACCCCCTGCTCCCACCTACATACACTCATCTACCACCAATGGTGGCAATGCCTCTAAGGTTCCACAGAAAATGGGGTGCCTTGCCGTGGCTCTGTGGCTTACGCATGCATTTGTAAATGTGTGCAACTAAACCCCTGTCTTTGACACATACTGCTCAACAGGACAGTTTGGTTAGTCACAGGCTGGTCGGTAAGTTGAGTGTGGAAATGTCTTATTTTTATGTGTTTGTCTTTGAAATGCTCCTTTCAGCAGTGACCAGTTACAGGTGGGGGCGGGCAGTAACCACTTTTTTGTACCAGCAAGGGTGGCAATACCTCTTAGGCTCAGCTACACCCCCTGATCTACCACCAAGGGTGGCAATGCCTTTTACTGTAAAGTGTTTTCTACATTTGCAATATAGTCCCATCTATGGGATTTTTTTTATTGGATATTGTAATAAAATTTGACTACTATTACTTAACAATACTGGTTTTGTACTGTTACATTTCTATATAACTGTGTTCTTTAGGGTGTGTGCTTTATGTAAACAGATGGGGATGGGGATTCCATTTGGTTTTTCCGATCCGCCCACTGCCTGATTGAAAAAAAAAAAAATACACTTCTATGGCCAACCTTAAGGACTTTAGCAGCCCATAGATTATGCAACTTTCTTTTACACAATGGGTGAATGGAAAGAAAATTGCTTGATTTCCCCCATCAACACAGATGGGGGAATCCCTCCCATAGCGCTATTGTGTTTTGCCAGCGGGGTGCTTTCCCTGCTGGCAGAACAGAATGATCATTGCCAGCTGTGATTGCCTGAATAAAAATCCCACAGACTAGTTGTACTGAAGTCAATCGATTTCAGTACAACCAGCCTGCCCATGGACAGATTGAATCTCAGGCCTGTCCCTGCTGAACCAGCCGAGGTTCAATCCTTCTGTGGCCGGCTATAGATTGTAAGATCCGAGAGGGCTGATATGAATGTGCAATATAAATGTGTAAATTGTCGGCATTATAGAAATACTTGTGATAAATAAAGTACATTTATGCGTCAATAAAATCCCGTAAATTGAAAAGTTGTAGCTGGTGACTGGGTCTCTTTATAGGATATTTAGTGAAAGCAATAAAGAGTAACAATCTTATGTAGGGACAAACCTGCAACTAAACATTATATATAGAGTTAGGTCCGCACTTTACAGAGGAGCCTTGGCGGGGCGCTGCGGCTTCCACATAGATTTGCAAATGAGTGCAACAAAAGCCTCTGTTTTTTACCCTGAATTGTTAGACAGGACAATTTGTTTCTTTTGCTGGCTGGTAAGTCTGCTGGGAATTTTTTTTTTGCCTGTATTGTGCAATCTCCTTCCATGTGCAACCATAAAAAGACAGAGAGGGCGCCCAGACCTAGTGCTTTATCCTAAAACCATCCCTTTATTAATATAAAAAGTGGTAAGTAGTATACTCACAAAATGACAAATGTATCAAGCACATCACATAGTACACCGTCATCCAATCCACATTGCATCATGTGGTAGGAGAAGGTGAAGATCCAATACGCTAATGCATTTCGAGGACTAGCTTCTTCAGGGCTCTGAGGAAGAGGCTAGTCCTCGAAACATGTTAGCCTATTGGCTCTTCACCTTCTCCTACCACATGATCTGATGCAATGTGGATTAGATGACAGTGTACTATGTGATAGTGCTTGATACATTTGTCATCTTGTGAGTATAATACTTACCACTTTTTATATTAATAAAGTGATGGTTTAACGAGGAGGGCCCATCAAAAAAAATTAAAAGTCAGCAGCTACAAATACTGCAGCTGCTGACTTTTAATTGGACACTTACCTGTCCCAGGGTCCAGCGGTGCGGGGGATGGAAGCCCCGCTCGTCTCCCCCTCTGTTCGGCGGCGCTGGCATTGCAACTGTGGGCGCCGGGCTGTGGCTTCACAGCCTGGCACCCACTGCGCATGCGTGAGCGGCGCCGAGCGCCGTGATTGGCCGCTCAATCACCTGGGACCTGTAATGGGTCCCAGATGATTGACAGGAGGGAGGGAGCAGAGCTGAGCCCTTTCTGTGCCGAGACGGAAGTGATGTCACCAGCCCAGGCACTGAAAGAGGCAGACTACGAGGGACCCCCTAGCAACAGGCATTTAGAGGTGAGTAAAAAAAAAAAAAAATATCGAAATTTTTTTTTGTATTTTTTTTTTTTTTTAGGATTTTTCTTTTTTTTTTTTTTTTTTGGGTGGAACACCACTTTAAGGACCAGCCTCGTTTTGGATTTTAGGTGTTTACATGTTTAAAACAGTTTTTTTTGCTAGAAAATTACTTAGAACCCACAAACATTATATATGGTTTTTCTTCTAACACCCTAAAGAATAAAATGGCAATACTTTTTTTTTGCACCGTATTTGCGCAGCGGTCTTAAAAGCGCACTTTTTTTGGAAAAAATTCACTTTTTTGAATAAAAAAATAAGACAACAGTAAAGTTAGCCCAATTTTTTTTATATTGTGAAATATAATGTTACGCCAAGTAAATTGATACCCAACATTTCACGCTTGAAAATTGCGCCTGCTCGTGGAATGGCGTCAAACTTTTACCCTCAAAAATCTCCATAGGCGACGTTTAAAAAATTCTACAGGTTGCATATTTTGCGGTACAGAGGAGGTCTAGGGCTAGAATTATTGCTCTCGCTCTACTGGTCCTGCGATACCTCACATGTGTGGTTTGACCACCATTTTCATATGCGGGTGCTACTCGCGTATGCGTTCGCTTCTGCGCGCGAGCTCGTCGGGACGGGGGGGGGGGTTTAAAAAATTTTTTTTTTATTATTTATTTCACAATATTTTATTTATTTTTACGCTGTTTAAAAAAAAATGGTGTCACTTTTATTCCTATTACAAGGAATGTAAACATCCCTTGTAATAGAAAAAAGCATGGCAGGACCTCTTAAATATGAGATCTGGGGTCAAAAAGACCTCAGATCTCATATTTACACTAAAATGCAAAAAAAAAAAAAATGTGCCTTTAACCACTTGCCGACCGCCTCACGACTATATACGTCAGCAGAATGGCACGGGCAGGCAGAATCACGTGATCTGCCTCCCGCGGGCGGGGGGTCCGATCGGACCCCCCCCCGGTGCCCGAGGCGGTCAGCTTCTGTCTGGGAGCGATTAGAGGTGAGGGGGAGACCATCCATTTGTGGCCCCCCCCTCGCGATCGCTCCCAGCCAATGTGAATCTTCCTCTGCTGCTGTATGCTAAACAGCAGCAAAGGAAATGATGTCATCTCTCCTCGGCTCGGTATCTTCCGTTCCGGCGCCGAGGAGAGAAGACTTCACTGTGAGTGCACAACACATACACACACAGTAGAACATGCCAGGCACACAATACACCCCCCGATTTCCCCCCCCGATCACCCCTCCCCCCCTGTCACACTGACACCAAGCAGTTTTTTTTTTTCTGATTACTGCATTGGTGTCAGTTTGTGACAGTTACTGTGTTAGGGCAGTTAGTGGTAGCCCCCTTTAGGTCTAGGGTACCCCCCTAATAAAGTTTTAACCCCTTGATCACCCCTCGTCGCCAGTGTCACTAAGCGATCATTTTTCTGATCGCTGTATTAGTGTCACTGGTGACGCTAGTTAGGGAGGTAAATATTTAGGTTCGCCGTCAGCGTTTTATAGCAACAGGGACCCCCATATACTACCCAATAAAGGTTTTAACCCCTTGATTTCCCCCTAGTTAACCCTTTCACCAGTGATCACCGTATAAGTGTTACGGGTGACGCTGGTTAGTTTATTTTTTATAGTGTCAGGGCACCCGCCATTTATTACCTAATAAAGGTTTAGCCCCCTGATCGCCCGGCGGTGATATGCGTCGCCTCAGGCAGTGTCAGATTAGCGCCAGTACCGCTAACACCCACGCAAGCAGCATACACCTCCCTTAGTGGTATAGTATTTGTACGGATCAATATCTGATCCGATCAGATCTATACTGGCGTCCCCAGCAGTTTACGGTTCCCAAAAACGCAGTGTTAGCGGGATCAGCCAAGATACCTGCTAGCACCTGCGTTTTGCCCCTCCGCCCGGCCCAGCCCACCCAAGTGCAGTATCAATCGATCACTGTCACTTACAAAACACTAAAGCATAAGTGCAGCATTCGCAGAGTCAGGCCTGATCCCTGCGATCGCTAACAGTTTTTTTGGTAGCATTTTGGTGAACTGGCAAGCACCAGCCCCAGGCAGCGTCAGGTTAGCGCCAGTACCGCTAACACCCACGCACGCACCGTACACCTCCCTTAGTGGTATAGTATCTGAACGGATCAATATCTGATCCGATCAGATTTATACTAGCGTCCCCAGCAGTTTAGGGTTCCCAAAAACGCAGTGTTAGCGGGATCAGCCCAGATACATGCTAGCACCTGCTTTTTGCCCCTCCGCCCGGCCCAGCCCACCCAAGTGCAGTATCGATCACTGACACTTACAAAACACTAAACGCATAACTGCAGCGTTCGCAGAGTCAGGCCTGATCCCTGCGATCACTAACAGTTTTTTTGGTAGCATTTTGGTGAACTGGCAAGCACCAGCGGTCTAGTACACCCCGGTCATAGTCAAACCAGCACTGCAGTAACACTTGGTGACGTGGCGAGTCCTATAAGTGCAGTTCAAGCTGGTGAGGTGGCAAGCACAAGTAGTGTCCCGCTGCCACCAAGAAGACAAACACAGGCCCGTCGTGCCAAAATGCCCTTCCTGCTGCATTCGCCAATCCTAATTGGGAACCCACCACTTCTGCAGCGCCCGTACTTCCCCCATTCACATCCCCAACCAAATGCAGTCGGCTGCATGAGAGGCATTTTCTTTATGTGCTCCCGAGTACCCCTACCCAACGAACTCCCCCAAAAAAGATGTCATGTCTGCAGCAAGCGCGGATATAGGTGTGACACCCGCTATTATTGTCCCTCCTGTCCTGACAAACCTGGTCTTTGCATTGGTGAATGTTTTGAACGCTACCATTCACTAGTTGAGTATTAGCGTAGGGTACAGCATTACACAGACTAGGCACACTTCCACAGGGTCTCCCAAGATGCCATCGCATTTTGAGAGACCCGAACCTGGAACCGGTTACAGTTATAAAAGTTACAAAAAAAAGTGTAAAAAAAAAAAATGTATATAAAATAAAAAATAATAGTTGTCGTTTTATTGTTCTCTCTCTCTCTGTTCTCTCTCTATTGTTCTGCTCTTTTTTACTGTATTCTATTCTGCAATGTTTTATTGTTATGTTTTATCACGTTTGCTTTTCAGGTATGCAATTTTTTATACTTTACCGTTTACTGTGTTTTATTGTTAACCATTATTTTGTCTTCAGGTACGCAATTCACGACTTTGAGTGGTTATACCAGAATGATGCCTGCAGGTTTAGGTATCATCTTGGTATCATTTTTTTCAGCCAGCCAGTCGGCTTTCATGTAAAAGCAATCCTAGCGGCTAATTAGCCTCTAGACTGCTTTTACAAGCAGTGGGAGGGAATGCCCCCCCACCGTCTTCCGTGTTTTTCTCTGGCTCTCCTGTCTCAACAGGGAACCTGAGAATGCAGCCGGTGATTCAGCCAGCTGACCATAGAGCGGATCAGAGACCAGAGTGGCTCCAAACATCTCTATGGCTTAAGAAACCGGAAGCTACGAGCATTTCATGACTTAGATTTCGCCGGATGTAAACAGCGCCATTGGGAAAGCATTTTATCACACCGATCTTGGTGTGGTCAGATGCTTTGAGGGCAGAGGAGAGATCTAGGGTCTAATAGACCCCAATTTTTTCAAAAAAGAGTACCTGTCACTACCTATTGCTATCATAGGGGATATTTACATTCCCTGAGATAACAATAAAAATGATTTAAAAAAAAAAATGAAAGGAACAGTTTAAAAATAAGATAAAAAAGCAAAAAAATAATAAAGGAAAAAAAAAAAAAGCACCCCTGTCCCCCCCTGCTCTCGTGCTAAGGCGAACGCAAGCGTCGGTCTGGCGTCAAATGTAAACAGCAATTGCACCATGCATGTGAGGTATCACCGCGAAGGTCAGATCGAGGGCAGTCATTTTAGCAGTAGACCTCCTCTGTAAATCTAAAGTGGTAACCTGTAAAGGCTTTTAAAGGCTTTTAACCACCTCAATACAGTGCATTTTCGCCCCCTTCCTGCCCAAGCCATTTTTCAGCTTTCAGCGCTGTCGCACTTTGAATGACAATTTCGCGGTCATACAACACTCGACCCAAATGAAATTGTTATCATTTTTTCCCTACAAATAGAGCTTTCTTTTAGTGGTATTTGATCACCTCTGCGGTTTTTATTTTTTGCGCTATAAACAAAAGAAGAGTGACAAGTTTTAAAAAAAACACAATAATTTTTACCTTTTGCGATAATAAACATCCAATTTTTTTTTCTTTAAAACAAATTTTTTCTCAGTTTAGGCCGATATGTATTCTTGTACATATTTTTGGTAAAAAAAAATCGCAATAAGCGTATATAGATTGGTTTGCGCAAAAGTTATAGCGTCTACAAAATAGGGGATAGTTTTATAACATTTTTATTTTTTTTAATTATTTTACTAGTAATGGCGGCGATCTGCGATTTTTATTGTGACTGCGATATTGCGGCCGACACATCGGACACTTTTGACACATATTTGGGACCATTCACATTTATACAGCGATCCGTGCTATAAAAATGCATTGATTACTGTATAAATGTGACAGGCAGTGAAGGGGTTAACACTGGGTGGTGATGGAGGGGTTAACTGTGTTGCTAGGGGAGTGATTCTAACTGTAGGGGGCAGGGACTCACTAGGGGAGGAGACCGATCGGTGTTCCTCTGTACTGGGAACACACCATCGGTCTCCTCTCCTCTGACAGGACCGTGGATCTGTGTGTTTACACACACAGATCCACGGTCCTTCTGTGTTACCGGTAATCGCGGGTGCCCGGCGGACATCGCGGCCGCCGGGCACGCGCACCGGGTGCCTAGTGACACGGCGGGCGCGCGCGAGCGCCCCCTGGTGGCCTAAGAAAGCGAGGACGTCATATGAGGTCCGACCGCAACGAGAGCTGCGCCGCCTGGCCGTCAATTGACGGCCGGCTGTCGGCAGGCGGTTAAAAATGTATTTATTTTGTTGCCACTGCACGTTTGTGCCCAATTTTAAAGCATGTCATGTTTGGTATCCATGTACTCGGCCTAAGATCATCTTTTTTATTTCATCAAACATTTGGGCAATATAGTGTGTGTTAGTGCATTAAAATTTAAAAAAGTGTGTTTTTTAACCCAAAAATGCATTTGAAAAATCGCTGCGCAAATACAGTGTGAAAAAAAAAAATGAAACACCCACCATTTTAATCTGTAGGGCATTTGCTTTAAAAAAATATATAATGTTTGGGGGTTCAAAGTAATTTTCTTGCATAAAAAAATAATTTTTTCATGTAAACAAAAAGTGTCAGAAAGGGCTTTGTCTTCAAGTGGTTAGAAGAGTGGGTGATGTGTGACATAAGCTTCTAAATGTTGTGCATAAAATGCCAGGACAGTTCAAACCCCCCCAAATGACCCCATTTTGGAAAGTAGACACCCCAAGCTATTTGCTGAGAGGCATGTCGAGTCCATGGAATATTTTATATTGTGACACAAGTTGCGGGAAAAAGACAATTTTTTTTTTTGCACAAAGTTGTCACTAAATGATATATTGCTCAAACATGCCATGGGAATATGTGAAATTACACCCCAAAATACATTCTGTTGCTTCTCCTGAGTACGGGGATACCACATGTGTGGGACTTTTTGGGAGCCTAGCCGCGTACGGGACCCCAAAAACCAATCACTGCCTTCAGGCTTTCTAAGGGCGTAAATTTTTGATTTCACTCTTCACTGCCTATCACAGTTTCGGAGGCCATGGAATGCCTAGGTGGCACAACCCCCCCCCCAAATGACCCTATTTTGGAAAGTAGACACCCCAAAATATTTGCTGAGAGGTATAGTGAGTATTTTGCAGACCTCACTTTTTGTCACAAAGTTTTGAAAAAAAAAATTTTTTTCTTGTCTTTCTTCATTTTCAAAAACAAATGAAAGCTGCAAAATACTCACCATGCCTCTCAGAAAAGAGCTTGGGGTGTCTACTTTCCAAAATGGGGTCATTTGGGGGGGGTTTGTGCCACCTGGGCATTCCATGGCCTCCGAAACTGTGATAGACAGTGAAGAGTGAAATAAAAAATTTACACCCTTAGAAATCCTGAAGGCGGTGATTGGTTTTCGGGGTCCCGTACGTGGTTAGGCTCCCAAAAAGTCCCACACATGTGGTATCCCCGTACTCAGGAGAAGCAGCTAAATGTATTTTGGGGTGCAATTCCACATATGCCCATGGCCTGTGTGAGCAATATATCATTTAGTGACAACTTTGTGCAAAAAAAAATAAATAAATAAATAAAAAAAGTGTCACTTTCCCGCAACTTGTGTCAAAATATAAAATATTCCATGGACTCAACATGCCTCTCACCAAATAGCTTGGGGTGTCTACTTTCCAAAATGGGGTCATTTGGGGGGGGGGGGGGATTTGTGCCGCCTGGGCATTTTATGGCCTTCAAAACTATGGCCTTCATTTAGTGACAACTTTTTGTAATTTTTTTTTGTCATTATTCAATCACTTGGGACAAAAAAAAATTAATATTCAATGGGCTCAACATGCCTCTTAGCAATTTCCTTGGGGTGTCTACTTTCCAAAAGGGGGTCATTTGGGGGGGGGGGTTTGTACTGCCCTGCCATTTTAGCACCTCAAGAAATGACATAGGCAGTCATAAACTAAAAGCTGTGTAAATTCCAGAAAATGTACCCTAGTTTGTAGACGCTATAACTTTTGCGCAAACCAATAAATATACGCTTATTGACATTTTTTTTACCAAAGACATGTGGCCGAATACATTTTCGCCTAAATGTATGACTAAAATTGAGTTTATTGGATTTTTTTTATAACAAAAATTAGAAAATGTCATTTTTTTTTCAAAATTTTCGGTCTTTTTCCGTTTATAGCGCAAAAAATAAAAACCGCAGAGGTGATCAAATAACATCAAAAGAAAGCTCTATTTGTGGGAAGAAAAGGACGCAAATTTCGTTTGGGTACAGCATTGCATGACCGCGCAATTAGCAGTTAAAATCGACGCAGTGCCAAGTTGTAAAAAGTGCTCTCGTTAGGAAGAGGGTAAATCCTTCCGGGGCTGAAGTGGTTAAGAGGCGTGGACGGAAGTGACATTTTGACGGGGATATCGGGGTTATGGCAGCTAGCTGCTGCCATAACAACGATATCTGCCGCCAAAGTTTGGACGTACATCGTCGTGTGGAGGTCGGTAAGTGGTTAAGGATAAGGCTACTTTCACACTGGTGCTGCGTTAGCGCTAAAGCGCCACTTGTTTTAGCGGCGCTTTAGCGCTGTTTAATCTGTGGTTTTGGGCCGCTAGTGGGGCGCTTTTGACCCTGATAGCGGCCGAAGATGGGGTTAAAAGCACCTGTGTTTGCGGCGCGTCCAAATGGCTTTTCAGGCGCTTCGGAATCACTGCCCATTCATTCCAATGGGCAGGGGCAGTTTGGGAGCGCTGTATATAACGCTCCAAAACCTCCCCAAAGATGCTGCTTGCAGGACTTTTTGTAACGTCCCACAAGCCCCAGTGTGTAAGCACTCAGGCTTTGACATTCGGGCGCATGGGAGGCAGTTTACAGGCGATATTTCTAACGCTAAAACGACTGAAAACTGCCTCCTGTGTGAAAGGGGTCTACAGCACTAAGTCTGGGTGCCCTCTCTGTCTTTTTATGGTCTCAGTTGTTCCAGACTCCCCCAGTCCTAAGAGGCAGCAAGACGAAGTGCATCTATACAAGCCAGGACGGATATATAGCCAACTTACATTGTGTGGGTTCACTTTGTGTGGATTTGCTTTTTGCTCCTTCCATGTGCACCTTACTGCAAAGGCAAGTTATACCCTGTCAGCAATGGTGTTACGTTCGCACCTATATTTTCTACTGTTTGGTCTAACCCCTCCTGGACCAAGTATGGTTTTATTGGTGTTACGGCTCCCCACTTCCGCCTGGTTTGCTTTAGTTCCCTTTTTCACCATTATTTCCTCGAATGGAGATCACTGCAAGCAGTAATCCCTACTCTGGGTAATTTTGTAGTGTCAGATAAGCACAACCTTCACAGCCTTCAGTCCCCGAGTGGATACGCAGACACAGTAATAAATACTACTAGATATGTAGATTGAAAGACCAATCCCTGCCGCTTTGGTTTTCACAAGCCGCTAGACATAGAAAAAAAAGGAGTTTTTGCTGTGTAATAAGTTAAAGGTATACAACTTTTATTTTTTGTTTAATTAGTTTTTATTGAAGAATAGTATGTATAATGCACAATGTACAACACAGAGAAGATTTAAACAAGTTGACGAGTGAACCTCGTAGTAACAGAACAGTCAGTTAACCATATATGCAGGAATAAACATCTATATACATATTCAAATACCATCTATGACATATATCGAGGCTCAATGCGCTCAGTTCTTACCAGCTTGTCAAAATCGGCGACATATTCACAAAACACAGGGCATAGGCTCCAGTATCTTCCCTGTAAAAGCCCTTTACTTAGGCATAGAACCTTGAGAAGACAGAATGTAAGTAAAAGAGAAGAGTGAAAGTAGAGAACAAGAGACAAGGTGGGGAGGGAGGGGGAGTGTGTCCGCCTCGGTCCAATCCCTCTTATGCAATATAATTAGCCAACATCACATTACCTAGGTTGAGACATTTGAAGATGTGTATTTGAAGGCAAACCAGCAGGACCATATTTTCTTTGCTAGGTAAGATTTATTTCTAAGGGAGAGAGTCAAGTCTTCCATATAGTATATATGGTCTACTTTCACTAGCCATTGGCGTAGCGTAGGTATGGTCGGTTGCTTCCAATATTGGGAGATAAGTGCCTTTGCAGCGTTAAGGAGGTGTGGTGTTATAGATTTCTTATACGTTCCCACTGGTTTGCCTGTACAATGTAGTAATACAATCCACGGATCATTGGGAATCTCATAACCTTGGCCCAGTGTAGAATAGCTAGCCAATATGGGCGTATAAGTGGGCAAAACCACCAGATGTGAGCATGTGTTGCTTGTTCACCGCATCCCCTCCAGCACAGAGGTGATGCTTGTGGAAAGGTCTTGTGCAGCACCACAGGGGTGTGTAGTGCCATCTCGTCAACAATTTATAGTTCACCTCCGCGGTTTTGGAAGCCCCAGAGGAGGTATGAGCCATTATGAGGATGGTGGATCTTTGGGCTGCTGACAACTCTTTGTGGAGGTCTTGTTCCCAATTGCGTAAGAAAGTAGGGTCTCTTGTGGAGGTTAGCGTTTGCAATGCTTGTTAAAAGTGGGAGACAAGCTTCTCCACTGGTTGGTCCTCAGAAAAAGCGGCTTCTAAGAGTGTCAGATCCGAGACGGACCGTAACGGTTTTGGGAGAGAATGCACAAAAGCTGGTAGTTGGCGGTATATCCACTGGTCCACGAGTGTCACTGTGGAGCTATGTATTATAGACAAAGGCACGATACCCGATGGAGTAGTTACTTGATGTAGTTGGGCCATAGCCCCAAAATTCCAAACGTGAATCCCGGGGTCAATGTTACCCGGGGGAAAGTAGTTATGATCGGTCAATGGCAAGAGAGGAGAGTTATATGTCCATTTATTCGTCTTGCACAGTGAGTCCCACACCATGAGGGTGGAGCATGTAAGTGGTAATGTGGTAGAGGACTAAGTTCTGTATTTCCTAGGGATCCAAATTCGTGTGAAAAGATCTGTGCCACTGAGCTCAGTTTCCAGGTGAACCCCAAGCTTAGAGAGTCTTTGTGATACTTCCAATCAGATATTCTATTCAACACAATTGCCAAGAAATATCTTTTAAAACCTGGTAGGGCTAAGCCCACTTCCCTTTTGGGTCTAATGAGCAGGGTCCTAGCAAGCCTGGCTCGTCTTCTGTTCCAGACATATTTACTGATTAACGATCTTATCAGCATAAAGAAACCTGCAGGTATTCCATACGGAATCATCTGGAACATGAACAGCAACCTGGGTAGCACATTCATCTTCACAACTCCAATTCTCCCCAACCATGAGTGAGCAGTTTGAGTATACAACTTTTATAACCAAGTACACCGATAATTTAAATATTTTGTTATCTAGTGGTGAGTATATCCCAGATGTATGAATAATATGTTGGTTAAGCAATTTTCACCAGCAAATGTACAGAAGTTCAGATTTTAGTTATAATGGGTATATAGAAGGAGACATGCAGGTATTCTCAGCAGATTATCAGCAGATTGTTAGCAGTTATGAGTGTAGCTATGTAGATCTTTTTTATACGGCTGCTGAATAGTATAGATTTTGCACTCAGTTTATGCAGATATACAGATATGCAGATTATGATATAGTTATTGCAAGGGTTGCAACATAGGTATGCAGGTATCTATGCAATTTCAGTTCCAGGGATGTAGGTTAAAGGCTAATTAATGCTCAATTTTTTACAGTCACAATCCTCTTATCCAGTCTCATTACAGATCGTTTTTTTTTTTTTACTCACTCAATATTTCAGTCCTCGATATACCTCAGTGGCTCTTGCTGCTGCTCTGTTCTGCTTTTTTCAGATGCAGCCATTGATGGGCCTCTCGGGCGCCTGCCGCTCCGATGTCTCGGCCTTCCCCGAGGTTCACCCAGGGGCCCCGACCTGGCAGCTGAGCGTGTCGGGTGGATCAGGTGACCAGATGACCAGCAACTCCTGAGAGTTACCGAAGGCGCCCACGTGACCTCCGATGGCTTCCGAGGAGCTTCCCGCACCCCGGGATATCACAGCTACTCAGCCGAACCAAGCCGAGCCCGGGGCTGTCCACCACTTCTCGATCCCCTTCGCTCCTCCGCACTC